>NC_057811.1:104926148-105219143 GCF_018294505.1 Triticum aestivum
GGCAATACGGATATGTAGATCTCCTCCCTTGTAACCGACTCTGTGTAACCCTAGCCCCCTCCGGTGTCTATATAAACCGGAGGGTTTAGTCCGTAGGACAACAACAATCATACCATAGGCTAGCTTCTAGGGTTTAGCCTCTACGATCTCGTGGTAGATCAACTCTTGTAATACTCATATCATCAAGATCAATCAAGCAGGAAGTAGGGTATTACCTCCATCGAGAGGGCCCGAACCTGGGTAAACATTGTGTCCCCCGCCTCCTGTTACCATCCGCCTTAGACGCACAGTTCGGGACCCCCTACCCGAGATCCGCCGGTTTTGACACCGACACCGGGGGGCATAGGTTTCACTAGTGGCTTCTCTCATGATAGCATATATTACGGTGGGTGAACAAATTACTGCCGAGCAGTTGATAGAAAAGCGCATAATCATGAGAATATCTAGGCATGATCATGAATATAGGCATCACGCGAGACTGGTTCTACCGACGTGCTTCGCACACAGGTGGCTAGTGGGTGTCTGTTTCTCCAACTTTAGTTGAATCGAGTGTGACTACGCCCGGTCCTTGTTGAAGGTTACAACAACACACTTGATGAAAAATCATTGTGGTTTTGATGCATAGGTAAGAACGGTTCTTGCTACAAACCTATAGCAGCCACGTAAAACTTGCAACAACAAAGTAGAGGACGTCTAACTTGTTTTTGTAGGGCTTGCTGTGATGTGATATGGTCAAGACGTGATGATATATAAATTGTTGTATGAGATGATCATGTTTTGTAACAGTTATCGGCAACTGGCAGGAGCCATATGGTTGTCGCTTTATTATATGAAATGCAATCGCCATGTAATTGTTTTACTTTATCACTAAGCGGTAGCGATAGTCGTAGTAGCAATAGTTGGTGAGACGACAACGATGCTTCGATGGAGATCAAGGTGTCAAGCGGTGACGATGGTGATCATGACGGTGCTTTGGAGATGGGGATCAAAGGCACAAGATGATGATGGCCATATCATATCACTTCTATTGATTGCATGCGATGTTTATCCTTTATGCATCTTATTTTTCTTAGTACGGCGGTAGTTTTATAAGATGATCTCTCACTAAATTTCAAGGTACAAGTGTTCTCCCTGAGTATGCACCGTTGCGACAGTTCGTCGTGCCGAGACACCACGTGATGATCGGGTGTGATAAGCTCTACGTTCACATACAACGGGTGCAAGCCAGTTTTGCACACGCAGAATACTCGGGTTAAACTTGACGAGCCTAGCATACGCAGATATGGCCTCGGAGCACTGAGACCGAAAGGTCGAGCGTGAATCATATAGTAGATATGATCAACATAGTGATGTTCACCATTGAAAACTACTCCATCTCACGTGATGATCGGACATGGTTTAGTTTATATGGATCACATGATCACTTAGATGATTAGAGGAATGTCTATCTAAGTGGGAGTTCTTAAGTAATATGATTAATTGAACTTTAATTTATCATGAACTTAGTCCTGGTAGTATTTGCATAACTATGTTGTAGATCGATAGCTCGCGATGTAGCTCCCCGTCTATTTTTGATATGTTCCTAGAGAAAAACTATGTTGAAAGATGATAGTAGCAATGATGCGGAATAGGTCCGTGATCTGAGGATTATCCCCATTTTGCATAGAAGAATTATGTCCTTGATGCACCGCTAGGTGACGGACCTATTGCAGGAGCAGATGCAGACGTTATGAATGTTTGGCAAGCTCGGTATGATAACTACTTAATAGTTTAGTGCACCATGCTTTACGGCTTAGAACCGGGACTTCAAAAACGTTTTGAACGCCACGGAGCATATAAGATGTTCCAAGAGTTGAAATTGGTATTTCAGACTCATGCCCGAGTAGAGAGGTATGAGACCTCTAACAAGTACTTTGCCTACAAGATGGAGGAGAATAGCTCATTTAGTGAGCATGTGCTCAGACTGTCTGAGTACTACAATCGCTTGAATCAAGTGGGAGTTAATCTTCCAGATAAAATAGTGATTCACAGAGTTCTCTAGTCACTATCACCAAGTTACTGGAACTTCGTGATGAACTATAATATGCAAGGGATGAACGATTCCCGAGCTCTTCGTGATGCTAAAATCGACGAAGGTAGAAATCAAGAAAAGCATCAAATGTTGATGGTTGACAAGATCACTAGTTTCAAGTAAAAGGGCAAGGGAAAAAGGGGAACTTCAAGAATAATGGCAAGCAAGTTGCCACTCCCATGAAGAAACCCAAAGCTAGACCCAAGTCTAAAACTGAGTGCTTCTACTGCGAAGGAAATGGTCACTGAAAGCGGTACTGGCCCAAATACTTGGCGGATAAGAAGGATGGCAAAGTGAACAAAAGTGTATATATATATATATATGATATACGTATTATTAATATAGAAACCCCTCAATATTTGATACTGGTTCAATTGCTAAGAGTAGTAACTCGAAACGGGAGTTGCAAAATAAACAGAGACTAGTTAAGGGCGAGGTGATGATGTGAGTTGGAAGTGATTCCAAGGTTGATAAGATCACCATCGCACACTCCCTTTACCTTTGGGATTAGTGTTGAACCTAAAATAAATGCTATTTGGTGTTTGCGTTGAGCATAAATATGATTGGATCATGTTTATTGCAATACGGTTATTCATTTAAGTTAAAGAATAATTGTTGTTCTATTTACATGAATAAAACCTTCTATGGTCATACACTCAATATAAATGGTTTATTGAATCGATCGTAGTGATACACATATTCATAATATTGAAGCCAAAAGATGCAAAGTTAATAATGATAGTGCAACTTATATGTGGCACTGCCGTTTAGGTCATATTGGTGTAAAACGCATGAAGAAACTCCATGCTGATGGACTTTTGGAATCACTTGATGCTTGCGAACCATGCCTTAGGGCAAGATGACTAAGACTCCGATCTCCGGAACAATGGAGCGAGCAACTGACTTATTGGAAATAATACATACTGATGTATGCAATCCGATAAGTGTTGAGGCTCGCGGCGGGTATCGTTATTTTCTGACCTTCACAGATGATTTGAGTAGATATGGGTATATCTACTTAATGAAACATAAGTCTGAAACATTTGAAAAGTTCAAAGAATTTCAGAGTGAAGTGGAAAATCATCGTAACAAGAAAATAAAGTTTCTACGATCTGATCGTGGAGACAAATATTTGAGTTACGAGTTTGGTCTTCATTTGAAACGATGTGGAATAGTTTCGCAACTCACGCCACCTGAAACACCACAGCGTAATGGTGTGTCCGAACGTCATAACCGTACTTTATTAGATATGGTGCGATCTATGATGTCTCTTACCGATTTATCACTATCATTTTGGGGTTATGCATTAGAGACAGTTGCATTCACGTTAAATAGGGCACCATCTAAATCCGTTGAGACGACACCATATGAACTGTGGTTTGGCAAGAAACCTAAGCTGTCGTTTCTTAAAGTTTAGGGCTGCGATGCTTATGTGAAAAAGTTTCAACCTGATAAGCTCGAACCCAAATCGGAAAAATGCGTCTTCATAGGATACCCAAAGGAGACTGTTGGGTACACCTTCTATCACAGATCCGAAGGCAAGATCTTTGTTGCTAAGAGTGGATCCTTTCTAGAGAAGGAGTTTCTCTCGAAAGAAGTGAGTGGGGGGAAAGTAGAACTTGATGAGGTAATTGTACCTGCTCCCTTATTGGAAAGTAGTTCATCACAGAAATCAGTTCCAGTGATTCCTACACCAATTAGTGAGGAAGGTAATGATGATGATCATCAAACTTTAGATCAAGTTACTACCGAACCTCGTAGGTCAACCAGAGTAAGGTCCGCACCATAGTGGTACGGCAATCCTGTTCTGGAGATCATGTTACTTGACCATGACGAACCTACGAACTATGAGGAGGTGATGATGAGCCCAGATTCCGCAAAATGGCTTTAGACCATGAAATCTGAGAAGGGATCCATGTATGAGAACAAATTATGGACTTCGGTGGACTTGCCCGATGATCGGCAATCCATTGAGAATAAATGGATCTTCAAGAGGAAGACGGGCGCTGATGGTAGTGTTACTATCTACAAAGCTCGAACTGTCGCAAAAGGTTTTTGACAAGTTCAAGGTGTTGACTACGATGAGTTTTTCCTCACTCGTATCGATGCTTAAGTCGGACTGAATCATGTTAGAAATTGCCGCATTTTATGATTATGAAATTTGGCAAATGGATGTAAAAACTGCATTCCTGAATGGATTTCTGGAAGAATAGTTGTATATGATGCAACTAGAAGGTTTTATCGATCCAAAGGATGCTAACAAAGTGTGCAAGCTCCAGCGGTCCATTTATGGACTGGTGCAAGCATCTCGGAGTTGGAATAAACGTTTTGATAGTGTGATCAAAGCATATTGTTTTATACAGACTTTTGGAGAAGCCTGTATTTACAAGAAAGTGAGTGGCAGCTCTGTAGCATTTCTAATATTATATGTGGATGACATATTGTTGATTGGAAATGCTATAGAATTTCTGGATAGCATAAAAGGATAGTTGAACAAGAGTTTCTCAATGAAAGACCTCGGTGAAGCTGCTTATATATTGGGCATCAAGATCTATAGAGATAGATCAAGATGCTTGATAAGTTTTTTCAATGAATACATACCTTGACAAGATTTTGAAGTAGTTCAAAATGGAACAGTCAAAGAAAGAGTTCTTGCCTGTGTCACAAGGTGTGAAGTTGAGTAAAAACTCAGAACCCGACCACGGCAGAAAATAGAAAGAGAATGAAAAGTCATTCCCTATGCCTCAGTCATAGGTTCTATAAAGTATGCTATGCTGTGTACCAGACATATTGTGTACCTCACCATGAGTTTGGCAAGAGGGTACAATAGTGATCCAGGAGTGGATCACTGGACAGCGGTCAAAATTATCCTTAGAGGTATAAGGATATGTTTCTCGGTTATGGAGGTGACAAAGAGTTCATCGTGAAGGGTTACGTCGATGCAAGCTTTGACACTGATCCAGATGACTCTGAATCTCAATCTGGATACATATTGAAAGTGGGAGCAATTATCTAGAGTAGCTCCGTGCAGAGCATTATAGACATAGAAATTTGCAAAATGCATACGGATCTGAATGTGGCAGACCCGTTGACAAAACTTCTCTCACAAGCAAAACATGATCACACCTTAGTACTCTTTGGGTGTTAAATCACATGGCGATGTGAACTAGATTATTGACTCTAGTAAACCCTTTGAGTGTTGGTCACATGGCGATGTGAACTATGGGTATTCATCAAATAAAGATGTGAACTATTGGTGTTAAATCACATGGCGATGTGAACTAGATTATTGACTCTAATGCGAGTGGGAGACTGAAGAAAATATGCCCTAGAGGCAATAATAAAGTTGTTATTTATATTTCCTTATATCATGATAAATGTTTATTATTCATGCTAGAATTGTATTAACTGGAAACTTAGTACATGTGTGTCAGGACCGGTTTTTCGGGATATTAATTTCCCAGAAAATGGCCTTTGTGCTCACCAGCCCTAGGATTACTGTTAGCTGATGAGGCACCAACTTGATACAAGAATTCCAAGCAAAGTACAAAATATGTAGTACAAGACCATTGTGGCCTATGAGTACAACACTTGGTTTCTAGTGGTTGATGGCGGAAGCGGTTTGTGGTTCATCTGCGTCTATGGGACTCCATTTCCCACAAGAACAGCTGACCAGGATAACTCCTATCTTCGCGAGGCTATTATCATCACTGCGTAGGCTTCGGGGCTGTCATCGCAATGCTTATCTCCAAGCGAGAAATCTGGCCAAGACAATAGCCAGGGACAAGCCAGTGAGTACTTTTGAATGTACTCGCAAACATTATGAACACGGGTATAATATAATAAGGGATAATCATGCTCCGAAATATTCTATGATCATAACGTCTGTCACGAATTAAACGAAAATCCATGATGCACGCATGCGGGAAAATTATGAACATGCAATACGGGAGTAGAAATAGAATGCACCGATCGAGTGTCTGAAGCGACGCCTCGGAGGGATAAAAGATAAATCATGGCTCAGTCGGGCGTCTGAGCGACGCCACATAAAGGGCTTATAATATAAATAAAATAGCAAGCATGCCACAGTCGGGCGTCTATGCGACACCACATAAAGGGCTTATAAATAATAGAAATCACAGCATGCCACAGTCGGGCGTCTGAGCGACACCACATAAAGGGCTTATAATATAAAAGAAATAACAAGCATGCCACAGTCGGGCGTCTATGCGACACCACATAAAGGGCTTATAATATAAAAGAAAATAGCAAGCATGCCACAGTCGGGCGTCTATGCGACACCACATAAAGGGCTTATAATATAAATAGTCGCAGTGAGTATCCAGGAGGTAGAACCGTCCCAGGGATACTCAATAATTCAAATAATGTAAATGGTTAGTCCACAATAATAATAATCATAATCCTCATGTGTCACAGGTCATAATCAATGATCTAGTTTAGCCGTTTCTCCATCCGAAGACCGTCACTAAAATAATCATAATCCTCATATGTCACAGGTCAAAATCAAAGATCTAGTTTAGCCGTTTCTCCATCCGAAGACCGTCACTAAAATAATCATAATCCTCATATGTCACAGGTCAAAATCAAAGATCTAGTTTAGCCGTTTCTCCATCCGAAGACCGTCACTAAAATAATCATAATCCTCATATGTCACAGGTCAAAATCAAAGATCTAGTTTAGCCGTTTCTCCATCCGAAGACCGTCACTAAAACCCATCTCAGACTGTAATCCTTACCCATGGACATGGCTATCCGAATAGATATATCCTCTGCAGAGGGTGTACTTTTTACCCACGAGTAACGGATTTATTTAGTCCATCGGGACTAATTCCTCCTACGGTCTTTTAATTGAAAACACGCCTGACCTGCACACACCAGCTTAACTTACCGGTGTCTGGAATCACCCACGACACCTGTCAAGCAAAACTCTAAGTGGGGAGGCTACAACCTCGACGTAGCATGGGATCAAATTTATATCGCGCGCTCTAAGGGGTGCCCCCCTCTCGGTCCCAACCGGAAACACCCATGCCCCCGGACCAGGTGGCATGCCTACCGGATGCAGCCGGTATCTTCCACCATGGCCTCTCTGTACGGTGTGTGCTTTGGTAAGGGGTTGACAACTTACTGAACCGTACCCTACCTGCGGCAGGGACAAGTGGTAGTACGAAACAAGTATGGGGGTTTACTGGAACAAGACTCGATCTATGGCCGACTCAGGAGGTCCAAGTATCCCCTGTATGATAAGCATGACAAATATATTTCCATTAACCGATAAACTCACCACTCATCAAGCCTCACCATGCCATACCGGACATACTCGTCTCAACGAGGAACTAGGGACAAGCTCGTGTCTACCCAAGACCGCGACTTTCCCGGCTTCCTTCCGGTATGCATGAGAAGCTTATGAGGATGATTACCATCACCAGCATATCCATTTCTAACAGTAAAGCATCTCCATTATGCACTCATGCGTATGACTTTATCGTCACATAAAAATAACGTATGCTCCAAGTCAAGGTGGTGTTGCAGCCGTATCAAAACACCACACAAAAATATTATGCCAGAGTTCAGAATGCTTGCCTTCAAGAGTATGCAAGGGGGTGCACTTTTTGAAAGTTTTCTTCTCTCTCCATTTCCTATTTTGAAAAATATTCAAATAAAATATATTTCAAAAGCAGTACAAAAAGTTGTCCTAAATATTTTTGAAATAAATCTTAAAATAAACTATATGAAATTTGAGAGAGGTAGGAAAAAGAATCAACTCATTTGGAGTTTTATTTTAAAAGATATAGCCAGTCAAAGTTCTGTTTTTAATAAAACTAGAAAAAGAAAACGTTTCGGAGGGGCTTACGCTTTCTGTTTAGCGAAAACGTATATTGCGAAATACGCCTCCACTTAAAACACACGTCGGCGGGGCTGGGTCACTGACAGTGGGTCCAGCGGGCCCACTGGTCAGGTTTGACTAGTCTCTCCTCCCTCCTCTTCTTCTGCCCGAACGGAGGCGGGACTCCGGCGATCGTCGTCGACGAACGGTGCCTCCCCGCGGGTATCAGAGGGCAGGGATGGACCTGCCAGACCGGGGCGGTCCTCCCGGTGGTCGTTGGGTCGTCGGGGGTGGAAGGAGTTGCCGGCGGCGAGCTCCGCGGCGGAGGAGGTTTCGGGTGGTTTTGGGGTTTCTGGGCTGCGGTGGTTCTTGGTCCCGTTTGAGAGGCTGGGTGGCTCCGTGAGGTCGAGGGGAGTCGGGTGGTGGTGCTAGCTGAGCTGGGGAGGCTCTGTTGGCGACTAGCGGGACCGGAGGGCGACGGCGGCCGAACCTGCCGGAGGTGGGGGAGATGGCCTCTTCCGGTCAATCCGCGGCTAGAGGAGCACTAGGGGGACGGCCTGAGGTCGCCTGAGGGCTTGGACGAGCTTGGGGGCCCCTTTCATAGGCGGTTGGGGTCGGTTCCGCGGCGGCCGTGGATAAGAACGCCGGCGACCGTCGCTCTGTAGCTGCAGGGAGACGTGGCGGCGACGAGCGCATGCTGACGAGTAAGTGGATGAGCTCGGGCTGTTTAAGGGGGCAGCTGGCGCGCGCGGGTGGCTTGGGCGGCGCCGTCCATGGCAGAGCCTACTGCCGACGCCGGCGTGCCGCCAAGGGAGCCCTGACGGCGGCGCTGTAGGGCGCCAGGGTGGCTTTGCGGCGAGGGAAGGGGCGGGCGTGCTGGCTGCGAGTGGGGAGAGGCCAGAGCGGGCGCGGGGAGGCGGCCGTGCGACGCGGCGGCTCGGGCGCCCACACGTGCAAAACGTGCGCTCTGGGCGCACCCAGAGCACGCACGGGACGTGCTCGACGTAATGCAAGGGCAGCCTAGAGTGCTAGAGCGAGGCTGGCAATTAGCAGACCTAGGTTAGGAGTAGCTAGGATCTTAGTGGACAAGGTTGCTGGGTCAGTGGATTAAGTTCACAAAGCAAACTAATAACCATGCCAAATCTGGCCATGCACACCAAGTGTTCGACAGAATGCTAAGTGCGTCTAGGCAACTCTTGGAGTGGCATAAAACTCTAGATCAGGGCCTCCCTAGATGTAGGTGATGATGGCAAGATCATTTGGGCAAAACCAGGAACTTGCTAGTGCAAGTTTTGCAAACTTTCAGTTTTGGACAGAAAGAAAAAGGCCTTATTACATTTACTTAAAATCCTCCAATGGGTCCACTCTCCTGGACTTAAGGGTTTTGTAGGGAGGGCTACATGCAGGAAAAAGCTCATGGGCACTAGAGCTAAATAAAATAGGGTTGCAGTACAAATCACCAAACTGGAGCAGAATGAAGATGAGGTTGATTCACTCAAATATTTCAAAGAACACCAGTGGGTTTTTGCATAAAGTTGAATCATGTGCATCTACTGACATCTCCAAACACTTGGAAGAATTTTTAAAGGAATATTTAAATAGGTTGTAGTACAAAAATACCTACTGGACCAGGTTTGAAAAGTTGATGTAGAGCTCAAAATCTCCAATGACCAAAAGATATTTTTGCATAAAAGTGATGTGGAAACATCACATGACATCCCCAAATTTTGGTGAAAATTTTAAACGCATTAATCAAATGGTTGCAGTGCAACAGAGACTCCAAATTCATGAAAAATCATTTTAAAAGAATAAAGCTCAGGAAAAGCAATTATGCAATTAAATCCACTGATGAAGAATTGTTTTATTGGGAGAGTATACAAATCCAACAATATTTTTGGAAAGTTCCACTTGAGGTAAAACTCCACAATATTAAAGGAAAGAGAGGTTCTGAAATCAAGAGATAAATCCAGACAGATGGAAAAGTTTAATCTCCTGGCAAAATTTTAATTTATAAAACAAGGTCAAAATTTTGGGGTGTCACAATGTGTGAATACATAGACAAAACAGAGTGTCCCTAGTATGCCTCTACTTGACTAGCTCGTTAATCAAAGATGGTTATGTTTCCTGACCATAGACATGTGTTGTCATTTGATGAACAGGATCACATCATTAGAGAATGATGTGATGAACAAGACCCATCCGTTAGCTTAGCATTATGATCGTTGAGTTTTATTGCTATTGCTTTCTTCATGACTTATACATGTTCCTCTAACTATGAGATTATGCAACTCCTGAATACCGGAGGAACACCTTGTGTGCTATCAAACGTCACAACGTAACTGGGTGATTATAAAGATGCTCTACAGGTGTCTCCGAAGGTGTTTGTTGGGTTGGCATAGATCGAGATTAGGATTTGTCACTCCGTGTATCGGAGAGGTATCTCTGGGCCCTCTCGGTAATGCACATCACTATAAGCCTTGCAAGCAATGTAACTAATGAGTTAGTTGCGGGATGATGCACTACGGAACAAGTAAAGAGACTTCCCGGTAACGATATTGAACTAGGTATGATGATACCGACGATCGAATCTCGGGCAAGTAACATACCGATGACAAAGGGAACAACGTATGTTGTTATGCGGTTTGACCGATAAAGATCTTCGTAGAATATGTAGGAACCAATATGAGCATCCAGGTTCCTCTATTGGTTATTGACCGGAGATGAGTCTCGGTCATGTCTACATAGTTCTCGAACCCGTAGGGTCCGCACGCTTAACATTCGATGACGATATGTATTATGAGTTTTGTGATTTGATGTACCGAAGGTTGTTCAGAGTCCCGGATGTGATCAAGGACATGCGCAGTCTCGAAATGGTCGAGACATGAAGATTGATATATTGGAAGGTTATGTTTGGACACCGGAATGGTTTCGGATGAGTTCGGGCATTTTCCGGAGTACCGGGGGGTTACCGGAACCCCCTTGGGGGTTAATGGGCCTTCATGGGCCATGGTGGAAGAGAGGAGGAGGCGGCCAAGTGGTGGGACGCCCCCCCCCCCAAGCCCAATCCGAATTGGGGAGGGGGGCGGCTCCCCTTTCCTTCTCTCCTTCTTCCCCTTCCTTCCCCCTCCTAGTTAGACTAGGAAAGGGGGGAAACCTACTCCTAGTAGGAGTAGGAATCCCCCCTTGGGGCGCACCCCATGAAGCCGGCCCTCCCCCTCCTCCACTCCTTTATATACGGGGGAGGGGGGCACCCCATAGACACACAAGTTGATTGTTTAGCCGTGTGCGGTGCCTCCCTCCACAGATTTCCACCTCGGTCATATCGTTGTAGTGCTTAGGTGAAGCCCTGCGTCGGTAACTTCATTGTCACCGTCATCACGCCGTCGTGCTGACGAAACTCTCCCTCGACCTCAGCTGGATCTAGAGTTCGTGGGACGTCACCGAGCTAAGCGTGTGCAGATCACGGAGGTGCCGTACCTTCGGTGCTAGGATCGGTCGCATCATGAAGACGTACGACTACATCAATCGTGTTGTCATAACGCTTCCGCTTTCGGTCTACGAGGGTACATGGACACACTCTCCCTGCTTGTTGCTATGCATCACATAGATAGATCTTGCGTGATCGTAGGTAAATTTTTGAAATATTGCGTTCCCCAACAGTGCGGTACGACCGGCGCAAAGCCGCGCGCCACTCGGCGTTCGCGAAGTTCCACGCAGCGCCGAAATGGGTCCACAACAATCCGTACCTCGCCACCGCGTGATCCTCGAACGCTCCATCATCACCACGGAGATAGCTGCTAGGTTCCACCGTCGCCTTGACGGCGAGGTTGCCAAGATTGACCAGTGGTCGCTTAGCGACTCATCCGCCAAAGTCGGCATGGTCTAACCCGCCGACATAGCTCCGCGGGCACCGTCGATATTGGCAGCGGCGGCCCTCCGCTTCGCGCAGCAGGAGGCGGAGCAGCTCTTCCGTGAGCGGCAGGCAGCCGCCGAACATGGCTGTCGTGGCCCTTCGACGCCCTTCCGCCATTGGAGGGACGATGATGACGACGACATGGATGGCAACGGTGGTGTGGCAGGGCAGGGCGGCCACAAGTACGGGGTGCTCGTACGGTATAGAGTTTAGATTTTTCTTCTTCTAGTTTTTTGCTAAAAATGGTCAAAATATCGACCTTTTATTTATATAAATTGTGCTTGAACTTAAGTGAATTTCGTCTTATTTGCATGAAAATTTTCATCCGGTTTATTTAAATCCGTTTTAAATTGCATATGGACAGTATTAGATGGCGGCTCACGTATCCGTATTCACGGACTTGTCCTCTACGGATACGAGAGGAAATTTGGCGTCATGGAGATGCCCTAATCCTAGGAACCAACAAACCCATGCAAGAAAGTTATTGAAGGATTAGAATGGTACAAAACTCCTTCGAAAATCCTTCCAATCAGTGAGGACTTTCAAAGTTCTTATCGTTATGGTGTGCTATGCGCCTTTCTTGACCAAGATACGTACCATCACACCGCGTGAGATTCTTCTTCTGTGTCGACCTTCTTGACTTCTTGTCTACTTCCGTTGAATCCTGCATGGTGTTTCTAGATGCACGCGGCCTATTTTGTTGTTACGTACTAGTTGCAGCTGCTACAAGTTTGGTTTCCCTACCGATTCCGTTGCTGCACGACACGGAGTCCGTCCGCCCATGGATTCACTCCGAGGTCACCCCACGGCGGCGGCCCACGCCAAGGTGGAGCCGGAAGCGGAGCTCGGCGAGCGCAACAGCGCCCCCGCCGTCAACCCCGTCGTCGGGCAAGAAGCACGCGGCCCGATGGCCGGCGACCGGCGGACTCGCCCGGAGCGAGTGCGCCGTCTTATCCGGAGGCTCCGCCCGGCGCCCATCGGGAGCGCGTTCAAGCGGTGGCTGAAGCACCCGGCGCACGTCGCGCAGTTCGCGTGGGCGGTCTGCGTCGCGCTGTCCTTCGCCCTGCTCGGCCTCCTCCTCCTCGGCGTCTTCGACGGCGCCTTCCGGCGCAGGTCCGTCCGCGATCGGTGGGTCGAGATCGTCAACCAGATCCTGAACGCGCTCTTCACGCTCATGACCATCTACCAGCACCCCGAGCTCTTCCACCACGCCGCCCTGCTGCTCCGGTGGCGGCCCGGGGACGAGAAGGAGCTCAGGAAGGCCTACTGCCGGAAGGGCTCGGGTGCGGGTGAAGTGCAGCGGGAGCGGCTTCACCTGTCCGTGGTGGTCGGGCTCCTCCACCTCACCTGCTTCGCGCAGTACGCCGTGTGTGGGCTCTTCTGGGGGTACTCCAGCGCAGCCCGCCCAGACGCCGCCATGACCACGCTCGCCGGGGCCAGCGGCGTGGCACCCGTCGTCGCCGGCCTGTACATGTACCTCAGCCCGCTTGGGAGGAAAAGCGAGCAAAGCATGCACCAAGAACCCGAACAAGTCTGCGACGACGACGACAGCATGGTTGTGGCGGTGATCGCCGACCCCGCGGGAAGGGAGTGGGCCGGCGGGCTGCTGGACGTGCGCGACGACCCGGCGGCGTGCTGGCTCTCGTGCCTCTGCACCTTCTGCGTGTTCGGGTGGAACATGGAGCGGCTGGGGTTCGGGAACATGCACGTGCACGGCGCCATGTTCGCGCTCCTCTGCTTCGCGCCGCTGTGGGTGCTCAACCACGCCGCCACGAACATCCGGAGCAAGGCCGTCAGCAACGCGGTCAGCGCCGCCGGGGTGGTGCTCTGCGTGCTCGGCCTGCTCTACGGCGGGTTCTGGCGGGCGCGAATGCGGCGCAAGTTCGGGCTCGCCGGCAAGAACAGACTACCCTTCTTCTCCTCGCTGTCGCTCGACGTCGCCGACTATCTGCAGTGGGTGTTCTGCTGGGGGTGCGCGCTGGCGCAGGAGGTGCGGACCGGGAACCTTCTCCTCGACGTGGAGTCGACGGGAGGCATCGATCCGCGAGGCTCCGGCGGTGTGCAAGTTGATAACAGCCTACGGCCTTTGCCGAGAGAGGACGGTAGCTTTGAGATCGCGGCGGTCGCTGGGGCTCACTCTGTTCCGCTGGCCGACAACTCGGCGGGTCGAGGCGAGGAGTTGCCATTGGTGCAGCTGAAGCGGGACGGTAGTTCGTCACCTGGAGAAATGAGGCCACCAGTGCCGCCATTGATGCAGGACGGAGGAGGTCCTCAAGGTCCACGAATTCAGTGACGGGCAGTACCGTACGGTTGTTGCCATACATAGATCCTGCAGGGTCTCCCTTCCATCAGGGTGTCATCCTGGTTAGCAAAAAAGATGTCATGCCATGTCACTAACTCACTATCATACCAGCAGCTTAAGCTAGCATTTGTAATAAAAAAAGCAAGCAGGTTAAGGGATTGTGGTGCATACAGAAACTTCAGAACTGTTACCTATTTGATCAGCAGCAGCAACTGTAGCCGCCATTTTCTTGTCCGGAGGTAGTTTCAGATGCTACTACGTCAACATAAGTGGGCCAAGTGTTGACTAGGCCGAGTCAAGAAAAGCGCAATCCCTTGCTTCTTGAACTTCGTAGAATTATACTGTAGTTTGTTCGGTCAAAGTTGTTGTTCTATCTTGTGTCCTCTTGTTCATCTTTGAGCGCCAGCCAGCCCGCCTACTGTTTCTCTCAATCAGAGCACAAATGTATGTTATCAAGCACCCTGCGCCGATCACAGATCACTGAGCGGCAGTGAAAGAACTGGAAATAAATCATAGTGCAGCCACGCACCACACATACTGAAGAGCATATGCGTACCATAACAACATCATAATTATCACCCCCCAACTTTTAAACTGAAGTGGCGATCAATGATTCTATTCTGTCAGATTCAGTTATTTTGCGCCTGCGAGTCCGCACGCTATCCTGACTATTTGAACCCAGAAGCATACAGCAGCCAAAACTTGCAAGAGCATAGGGCACCAACTCTGTTTAAGCTATAGACCTGTCATCCTTGCAATTAGAATGTTCCTTGACTATACCCCTGACATGGTACAACATAAGCATCTAGTTTCTTCTGTTTCAAGAAAAACATGCTTGAAGCAAGCCGTATTATTCAGAATTTCAGATGTAAGAAAACAAAGGGAGATGTGACCACTGTGGTGGATCTTCCCACACATTTTGTTGTTGTTGTTGTTGTTAATACAATAGTAGTAACTCAACTACTGAATTTTTGCTTTGTTTTGGTTGGGGTGCGCCTAGCCTAGGCAGTAGTGCAACGCTCAGGCGACACAAGAGGGCCCCACTAGCAAGCTAGTGTGGTGGACCCTCCTCCATAAAAAATAAATTTAATATCGTTGTGAGCACATGACCCACATATTAGATATTAAACTGATAAGAACAGATACTACACTTGATCTTAGCCAAAAGGCCGAGAAAGGTATGCTTTGAAACGATGGCCTGGGTCTCCTTCTATATCTCTCTCAACCGCTCCGTTGTGCTGCGCGGGCGAGGTGGTACTAATCCACAATGAGTCCCTGTGCGTACTAACTATTTTCTCTTGTTTTGGACCTGTTGGCTCAGCTGAACTATAGCAGCCCAGGTGTCTCAAGACCTTTTTGAAAGAAAAAAAGATGTCTCAGCAGCCCAATAACGTGGCCTCTTAGTTCAGACTCATGGCCATGGCCTCACGGGTGTACTTTCTGATCTGTCAAGTTGCAAAAGAGGACATATGTTAGCCTAAATTAGGAACATTTTCCGAATTAGCAAAAGAGGACATATCTTTGCCTGAATTAGCACGTTTCATAAATCAATTTAGTCATAAAAACGTAATAAAAAGCAAAGCTTTTGTCATCTGGGTCGGTAAGGATTTAACTTCAACAACTTGATGGACCTGTGAAAGCTATTGAAACTATTTGTTTGTATTTTCTATCAGAAGAGTGTAATAGTAGCCACATGTACAGCAATACTTTCGTTCTCTCTTTCTCAAAACTGAACCACTCTGCTACACTGGTCATTGCCATATTGCCATCAGCTGGGAAGGACCTAAGGTGCAGCCACAGCATAGCATCATCTAGACATTAGAACAGAACTATAACCCAGAGAAATGTTCAGCTAAGCTGACGAGTAACTAGCCCGATTCCGATATGACTTGGGAGGAATCACCGAATCAGTCATGTTGCCACCGCAAAGTCCTCGAAATCCACCAGGCAACGCCGGCACGCTTCCCATGACTCTGCACCTCTTCTTGCCGTTACTCTCTGAAGACTTGCTGCATTTTCACACCATGGATTTATCAGAGAGCTAGGATTGCTCGAGGAAGAACTCGAGAACGGCTCCAAAGGAGGGCCTCCTTTTTTATAAAAGCCAGCAGTCGCTCCAGTTTTCGTACATGACGTATAGACAGCACACCATCTCACATACCTCCCTCTCAGCCTTTGCTGTTGTGCACATGGAAAATTTCAGGTCGCCTTGTGATACAAAATATTACACAAGTACAGTCATTAAGTGGAACTTGGAAACGTATTCTTCAGGGCGCTGTTTTGTTGATCTGAATATAGTACTATTCACATAGGAGTACAGAAAAAATATAACTTGCAAATATTCAGAAGATCAACTCACTGGCACATAGAACTTGATAGATAGGTTCTATTAAGAAGGGAAGCAATCTCACACATTCATAGGGAAATCTATTCAGATAATGCTCCCTGCTCCCAAGTGAAAAAAAGGGCTAAGCATCCTTCGGCTTCTGCTTGATGATGCAGAAACAAGAAATTGCTTTCCGGCAATTAATTAATTCAAATAATCATTCAAAACTAAAAATTATTCTTTTATATTACAAATCAAAAGATTTTTTTTTACTTTAACCAATCATCAAGACCAGAATTTATTTTATATTTTACAATCAAAAGACTAAGTTTTTTACTTTGTATTTGTTGGGGTGCGCCAGGCCTGGGCAGTAGTGCAACGCCCAGGCGACACATGAAGGCCCCACTAGCAAGCTAGTGTGGTGGACCCTCCCCCATAAAAAATAAATTTAATATCGTTGTGGGCACATGGCCCACATATCAGATATTAAACTGATAAGAACAGATACTACACTTGATCTTAGCCAAAAGGCCGAGAAAGGTATGCTTTAGACTGCTGGCCTGAGTCTCCTCTTATAGCTATCTTGGACGACTGCGCTGCTTGCACGGGCGAGATGGGACTAAACAAGTTAACAAGGAATCATTAGAAACCTGCCTCTGTGTGCTCCCGTTTTGGACTTCTTGGCCCAACTAAAGATTAGTAGCCCAGATGCCTCAACAGCCCAGTAATCATGCTAGTACATCATTAGTTGTCAAGTAGTAAACGACAAAATAGTCAATTAACTATTGCTGGCTCCTGCAACTCATCCAAGAATTATGTTCAAAAAAAAACTCATCCAAGAATTCGTATCTGGTCAGCAATGTTTCCTAAATTAGTTTATTTAAATAATGATGTAATTAAAACAAGTTTTTGCCATTTGGGGTTCAGTAACTTCAAGAACTCAACTAATCCCTCCCTTTTTCTTATGGTCTATTCCTGTGAATCAAATTGATGAATAGTATCACTATAGAAAAAATTCCTACTCTTTTGTTTTTCCTTCACTTTTTCCGACGAATCAAACAATGAGGCCCTAAGTAGGGGAACGTTCTTGGAAAAAGTTTATTTAACTTGGCAATCGATAAGTTAATCAGTGAAGTGCTGACCAAAAAGTTCTTTGAAACAGGGGTGCAAACAATGTGCAGAAGGAAAGGATTAAATCACATCGATTCACCCTTTCATCAGGGTGTCATCCTGGCTAGCAAGAAAGACGTCATGTCATGTCACTATCATAACAGCAGCTTAAGCTAGCATTTGTAAAAAAAGCAAACAGGTTATGGGATTGTGGTGCATACAGAACCTTCAGAACTGCTACCTATTTGTAGCCACCATTTTCTTCAGAACTTCAGAACTTCTCCAGGGACCAGGGATAGTTTCAGATTCTACTACGTCAACTCGTCAAGAAAAGTGCAAGCCCTCACTTCTTCAGCATTCAGATTTTCATTTCCATGTCAAGCTATATGGGAATTTGTACTTTGTCAGGTCAAAGTTGATGTCCTATCTTCAGTGGCGAGTAGTGACACTGGTCCTCTGGTTCAGCTTTGAGCGCTAAAACAGAGTGCCAGCCAGCCCGTTTGCTTGTTCGTTTCTCTGGTCCATGGAAGCATTAGATCCTTGTCCACAAAAAGATGCCGAGGGCCGTGGCTGCTTCAGAACGGGACAACGAAACATAGCGTGCTTGAAATTGTTGCAGATGTAGCAAAACTGCACCACAGTACAATCTCTGGACATGTGATCATTAGACCGGCATTTGAAACAGGGCATCTTTTCTTTCTTGGTTTTAGGCACGTTGGCAGAGGCTTCGTCCTGTTGAGCGGCAACCGTGCCGTCGGACTCGGCCAATGGTGGCATGGCGTGGGAGACGGCCAAGTTTCCGGCAACTGGGGGCGCCTGAGGTGTTGGTGTTGTATGTGCGCCTGGCCGACGCCCATTCTTCTTCTTCTTCTTTCCTCCATGCTTCAATGGTCCGCCAGTACCAAAAGCGAGGCCTTGCCCGCTCGTTTGTGAGGGGCCCGAACTGGGGCCAGCGGCCTGTTGACCAGCACCAGCACAGGTGGAGCCAGCTTGGTAGTGTTGTTGCCTGGCGGGAGCGCCAAACCTAGGGGGTCCAGCCGCCGGACCAAACCCAGCGAAAGGAGCAGCCAGGGTCGAGGCGCCGATGGAGTTCGTTGTAGCAGGTGCCTTAATGGTGTTGGAGGCGAGGCCGGACGTCGAAGGGTGCTGCGGCGCCCCAGCCATCGGAGCCGGCGAGGAGATGCGCAGCGCGTCGGCGTAGGAACGGCGCGAGGTGATTGAGGGCGATGCGAAGGAGCGAATAGGGTTCGCAAGTCGTGCCCAGCACCTAACCACACCCGGTCTACGGCTGATATCGGCTTGACGCAGTGGACGTCCACGATTCGCTTGCAAGGCTGGCCCATCAGACAGTGGCGGTGTCGATGGATCGCCCGCGATGGCTGCGACTTCCTCGGCCGCCGTTACGCGAGCAGTAACTGCAGGAGACGACCTGTCCGGCGCCTGAACCGCGGTTGTAGAGGACGTCGACGCCGGCAGAAACGCTGCGAGGGCCACGCCCTTCGGCTGCGCCCGAACTGAAGGAGCCGTCGAGTTTGCCAGCACTTTCTCCGGCGACGTCGCGCCCCTCGGGGAGGAGCGACCACTTGGAGACGCCGCTGGTACTTCACGATCGCTGCACACGGGCCCGGCGTCCATACGATCTGGCGAAGACCTGCGAACATCATCCTGAAGCACATCAGCTGAAACAGAACTAGGCCTCACCTGCAGGGAAGAGGATGTCGACGGCGAGCCCCGTTCCCAAACGCGTGATGCCGGCGTGGGGTACCCAATGTCCGTCCAGAACTCCTGAGCAATCTCCTCTTTCGTTTTCTTCCTCCTAGACTTGACAGTGGACCAACGGCCGCCCTCGTCTGCAACCCCGCCGCCGGTGAGTACCACGTCAGCCATGTGAGACGCCAAGCTGGGCACCTCCCCAACCTCAGCATGCTCCTCCTCCTCGACAGGCAAAGCCCCGAACCGTGATCCAGTACAAGTCGACAGGGAGAGAACTCTAGGCGACAGATCTCCCGGCGCCAGGGTGAGCCGCCTCCGATCCGGGAACACGCGGTGACCAACGCGCACAACGCAGTCGAGCAGGACCATATCGGTGCCCGGCGAGACCCATTCCCCGTCACGAAGAAGCCTTCCTTCCTCGATCTTGCCGTCCGCATTTCTCAGGAAGAGGAAGTTATGGGGGCGGTCGAGGAAGAGAGATCCGGGACGCCAATCCTGCCTTCCGTCGAGGAATGCCGAAGAGAATGTCGCCGTCCACCTCAGTGAAGGCGGCGCCTCCGGCGGTCTAGGCATCCCGCGTCGTCCTAACGGGCGATTACTATGGCAAGGTACCGGCACTATGCTGCTGAACTACAGACAGGGGAGAAACACATCATGATTGATTTTTCATATCAATCTCCTCTTGAGACAAAATGCGAATCTCTGCTATTTTGTCGAGGTCATCTATAATAGTGGAAAGGCGTTGCTTTTCTTTTTTATATATACCACTTGTGTGTTTGGCCCATCCAGTTAGGAACCGTCTCGTGGCTGGAATTTTGAAGTTCCATCTTTGAATCGGTGTGGGACCAACGGCAGACCTCTCCCATAAATTCTTAACTATATCCGCAAAACCATCCCGATGTAACCATCCCAATTCAAATTTGAATGGACGGCGAACAGTGGGAGAGCTAGTAGAGTTAGAATCAAGAATGATGGGTGCATGGTCCGAAAGTGACTCAATACGCTCTAGGGCACGCACTGTTACCATAGGGAATTTTAATTCTCATTCGGTATCCATGAGTACCCGATCGAGCTTCTCGTATGTCGGCACCGGACGGTTGTTGGCCCAAGTGAACTGTCGCCCCGACATACTAGCTTCTCGAAGATTCAAACTGTCAATTACAGCGTTGAATAAGAAAGGCCAGTATGTGTCAAAACGATCATTATTTTTCTCTTCCTGGTATCTAAGGATATTGAAGTCGCCTCCAATAAACATTGGATGGGGGTTATCCTTAGCCAAGTTCACCAATTCCTGAAGGAAAGCGGATTTATTCTCATCTTGGGCAGCCCCATAGACTGCAACCAGGCTCCATGTATAATTGTCAGCTCTATTTCGTAGGTGGAATTTGATGTGAAATTCACCAACCGAAAAAGCTAACAAGTCCATGGTTGTGGTCTGTATCCCAAGTAAGATTCCTCCGGACCTTCCACGTGGTGGTAAGCAATGCCATGTATATCCAAACCACCTGATAGGTGATCAAAGACATGTGCACAAAAGTCACATTTACCAGCCTCGGAAATTGCCACAAAATCTAACCCATGGTCACGCACACAGTCACCAACGTGTTTATGTTTACCCAAGTCTGAAAGACCTCTGCTATTCAACAGTTCAGACTGATCTGCCTCCTTAATGTCAGCTTCAAAATCTTCACCAAAGTTGCGACTAATAGGCTCAACATGGTCGCCGATCATGTTGTTCAGCCATCCCAAACGGCTTTCATGCAAGGACGAAATATACTCGATGGAGTAGTAATCCTTCATGAGACCGTCCATGAGATGCACCGGAAGAACATGAGTGGAGTAGTATTTAAAATTTACTTTGAAAAGGCATACGACAAAGTCAAATGGTCATTTCTCCAACAGACCCTAAGAATGAAAGGTTTCTCAGATAAATGGCGCGACTGGGTCCAAAATTTCGTTACTGGAGGTAGTGTGGCTATAGAAGTCAATGATGATGTAGGTCATTACTTCCAGACGAAAAAGGGATTACGACAGGGTGACCCAGTGTCTCCAATGTTATTTAACATTGTCGCTGACATGTTGGCTACTTTGATCAAACGCGCCAAACAAGACGGTCAAATTGCAGGAGTAGTGCCACATCTTGTGGATGGCGGACTCTCTATCTTGCAATATGCCGATGATACAATTCTTTTTATGGAACTTGACCTAGATAAGGCTAAAAATATGAAACTATTGCTTTCAGCTTTTGAGCAAATGTCAGGTCTGAAAATTAACTTCCATAAAAGTGAATTGTTCTGTTTCGGAGAAGCCAAGGAAGCGGCTGCACAATATGCTGACTTGTTCGGTTGTGCACAAAGCCAATTCCCGATTAAATATTTAGGAATTCCGATTCATTATCGGCGTCTCACTAATGCGGAGTGGAAACATGTTGAAGAGCGATTGGAGAAACGGTTGAGCAGTTGGAAAGGCAAGTTGCTCTCCGTTGGAGGGCGACTAGTTTTGATCAATTCTATTTTCACAAACATGGTTCTCTACATGCTCTCATTTTTCCAAATTCCCAAAGGGGTTCTGCAAAGACTGGATTACTTCAGATCCAGATTTTTTTGGCAAGGAGATAGTGAAAATAAAAAGTATAGGCTAACCAAATGGAGTGTGGTTTGTCGACCAAAAGACCAGGGAGGTTTAGGTGTTCAGGACCTCCAGGTTAAGAATGATGCCTTGCTCAGTAAATGGTTGTTCAAGCTACTTACCGAGGATGGTGTTTGGCAAACCCTGTTGCGCAATAAGTATCTAGGCGAAAAAGCGTTGTCCCAGGCGTATTGGAAACCTGGTGACTCACATTTTTGGTCTGGTCTGATGGCGGTAAAAAAACATCTATTCCACTTTGGATCATTCGCGATAAAGGACGGCTCTGAGATACGTTTTTGGGAGGACAGGTGGCTAGGAAACATCACTCTTCAGGAATAGTATCCGGCCTTGTACCGAATTGTACGCGATAAGAATGATACTCTTGCGCACGTGCTCAGCTCCTCCCCGCCGAATATATCATTTAGGAGGGATTTGATTGGCCTCCGCCTTGCGTCATGGCAACATCTTCTATCCTGTTTGGATTCGGTTAACTTGACACAAGGGAGGGGTGTGTTTCGCTGGAATCTCACTACATCTGGGTCCTACACAGTTGACTCTATGTACCGTGCACTCTCGCACTCAGAGGCTCCATTGAATAATAATAAACTAATCTCGAAATCAAAGATGCCACTAAAAAATAAGATTTTCATGTGGTATCTTCGGAGAGGAGTTGTGCTAACAAAAGACAACCTCGCTCGACGCAACTGGCAAGGAAGTAAGAAGTGTAGCTTTTGTACTCATGACGGGACAATTAAACACCTCTTCTTTCAGTGCAAGTTCGCGCGTTCTATATGGTCAGTCATCCAAATAGCGTCCAATTTGTATCCACCAACAAGTGTTGCCAATATATATGGTCACTGGCTTGATGGAATACCAAATACTTTTAGTACGCTAATACGGGTGGGAGCGTCTGCCTTATTATGGTCGCTTTGGCTATGTAGAAACGATTGTGTTTTTAATGGCAAAACCTCTTCTTCTATGCAGGTTATTTACCGTTGTACGCACTGGTGAGTATCAATCGCTGTTCAAGGCGGTGTGTATGCGGTTGGAGCGGGTGGTCAGGGAGGTTTTTACCCAACATGGGTGGCAACATAATCTCCTGATCGGTCCACCTCCTCCGTCGACATTGGCATAGTTTTGGACTCATATGGCTTTACTGTTGCCAACTTGTCGTTTTTTTATGCATACTTTTTTGCTAGACTCTTCGTTAAGGCTGTGTGCATCTTAGCTATGCAGAGGCCGAGTGTCGCTCATTATGCTTTGTATCCACTTGATGCTACATTATGAGTTAATAAAAAAGCACCCTTTATCGAAAAATCAAAGCACAAATATTATGAAGCACTCTGCATCGATCACTAAATAGTGCAGCCGCACACCGCACATACTGAAGAGCATCATAACAACATCATAATTATCACCCCCAGAAAAATATAAATCTTAGCACCAACTTTTTTTGAATTTTCATAACACCAACTTTCAACTGAGTTGGCAATCAACTAGCCGATTCTGTTCTGGGGCACCTGGTTTCTTCAGAATTTGAGAACGCAACCTTTTCAATCATTTTTTTGTTAATTGTCAAGACAAGATTAGGAACATAATTAAGACTATTTTTTGCTTTGTATTGGTTGGGGTGAGCCTGGCCTGGGCAGTAATACAACACCCAAGTGACACGTGAGGGCCTCACTAGCAAGCTAATGTTGTGGACCCTCCCCACAAAAAATAAATTTAATATCGTTGTGGGCACATGGCCCACATATCAGATATTAAACTGATAAAAACAGATACTACACTTGCTCTTAGCCAAAAGGCCGAAAAAGGTATGCTTCAAACTGATGACCTGGGTGGTACTAAACCACTAGAGTCATCAGAAACCTGTCCCTGTGCATCCCTGACTATTTTCTCCCATTCTGGACTTGTTGGCCGGTTGGCCCAGCTAAAAAACTATAGTAAGCAGCCCAGGTGCCTCAACAGCCCAATAACGTGGCCTCTTAGTTCAGACTTCAGCCCGAGTACTTTCTGTCAAGTAGCAAAAAAGGACATATCTTTTTGAATAGCAACGTTTTCTGAATTAATTTAGTCATAAAAACATAATAAAAGCGCTTTTGCCATTCGGGTGTTCAGGGATTTATCTTCAACAACTTGATGGACGTATGAAAGCTATTGAAACGATTTGTTTGTACGCATATCCTAATCAGAAGTGGAATAGTAGCCACATGGACTGGGAAGGACCTAATGTGCAGCCAGCATCAACAAAGCATCATCTACACATGAAAACGGAGATATAACTAATAAGCTGACGAGCAACTAGCCCGGTGTAAGCGTTGCACAAACAATAAGCACTGTGGTGCATCTTCAACCACACAAATTTTTATTTTGTTAATACAAGAGTAGTAACACAACTAAGAAGAAAATGATTAAATCACATCATAGATAGCAAGAAAGATGTCATGACGTGACACTATCATACCAGCAGCTTAAGCTAGCATTTGTAAAAAAAAGAAGCAAGCAGGTTAAGGGATTGTGGTGCATACAGAAACTTCAGAATTGGCACCTATTTGATCAGCAGCAGCATTTGTAGCCACCATTTTCCTCTCTGGAGATAGTTCCGAATTCTACTACGTCAACATAAGTGGGTTAAGTGACTAGACCGAGTCAAGAAAAGCGCAAGCCCTCGCTTCTTGAGCATTTAACTTCTCATTTCCAATACAACCTGTAACAGAATTTTGTAGTTTGTCCGGTCAAAGTTGTTGTTCTATCTTCTGTGGTGACGCCGGTCCTCTCCTTCAGCTTTGAGCGGCAAAACAGAGTGCCAGCCAGCCAGCTTGTTGTTTCTCTCAATCAGAGCACAAATGTTATCAAGCACTCTGCACGGAGTAATGGTCGAAAAACTGAAAGAAACCACATATACTAAAGACTGAAGAGCGTCATAACTTTTTCAACTGAACTGGCGATCAACTACTATCTGTAACTAAATATATGATGTTTCTTTAGTTACAGAGGTAGTAGTTGATTCTGTTCTGTCAGATTCAGTTATTTTTTCTCTGCGAGTCCATCGCTACCCTGTCTACTTGAACCCAGAAGTAACAACATGCAAATCTGCAAGAGCACAGGGCCCTCCAAATGTTCCTTGACTATACCGCTGACATTGTACAACATAAGCATCTAGCTTCTTCTGTTTCAAGAAAACATGCTTGATGCATGTCATATTATTCAGAATTTTTTCAGATAAGGAAACAAAGGGAGATGGGACAAGAACAAATAACTGACTGCAACATCCGGTGTAATATACTACTTGTGCAAGCTTTGCACAAGCAACAAGCACTGTGGTGGATCTTTTCACACATTTTCTTTCGATAATAAAGGATTAGGAAAACAATTATATTGCAACATCGGGTCTAAGCTTTGCACAAACAACAATCATTTTGGTGGATCTTGGCACACACATTATTATGTTAATACAAGACTAACTTTTTTCCTTTGTATTGGTTGGGGTGCGCCTGCCTGGCAATAGTGCAATGCCCAAACGACACATGAAGGCCCCACTAGCAAGCTAGTGTGGTGGACCCTCCCCCACAAAAAATAAATTTAATATCGTTGTGGGCACATGACCCACATATCAGATATTAAACTGATAAGAACAGATACTACACTTGATCTTAGCCAAAAGGCCGAGAAAGGTATGCTTTGAAACTCTGGTGCGGGTCTCCTTTTATAGCTATGTCAACCGTTCCGTTGTGTTGCACGGGCGAGGTGGTACTAAACCAACGGTCATTAGAAGCCTGTCCCTGTGCGTCCTGGCTAGTTTCTCCCGTTTGGGCTTGTTGGCCGGTTGGCCCAGTTAAAAAGCTATAGCAAGCAGCCCAGATGCCTCAACAGCCCAATAACGTGACCTGAAGGGAGTCCTTTCTGATCTGTCGAGTAGCAAAAAATGACATATCTTAGCCTGGATTAGCAACGTTTTCTGAATTAACTTAGTCATAAAAACGTAATAAAAAGCAAGATTTTGTCATTTGGGTGGGCAGGGATTTAACATCAGCAACCTGATGGACCTGTGAAAGCTATTGCAACGACTTATTTGTATTTCCTAATCACAAGACTGTATTAGTAGCCACATGTATACCGATACTTCTGTTCTCTCTTTCTCGAAACAGAACCACTCTGCTACACTGGTCATTGCCATATTGCCATCAACTGGGAAGGACCTAAGGTGCAGCCAGCATCAACACAGCATCAGCTAGCCAACAGAACGGAACTATAACCCAGAGAAATGTTCAGCTAAGCTGACGAGCAACTAGCCCGATTACGATATGAATCGGAGGACTCAGTCATAGACTCATGGTGCCACCGCAAGTCCTCGCAATTCACCAGGCAACGCCGGCACGCTTCCCATGACTCTAGAAAACTGCACCTCCTCTTGCCTTTACTCTCTGAAGACTGTAGACTAGCTGCATTTTCACACCATTGGTTTATCAGAGAGATAGGATTGTGTGCAACTAAATTGAACTTAAGCGACTACTCAGAAGAAGAACCTCCAGAATGCCGCCAAAGGAGGGCCTCCTCTTTGATACAAGCCACCAGCAGAAAAATAGCCATCTGGATTCCATATTAGTCGCTTGGGAAAACTATACAGACAGCACAACATTTCACATGCCTCCCTCTTAGCCTTTGCTCTTGTGCAGCTCATCTCCTTTATTGCAGGTGCACATGGAAAATTCCATGTCGCCCTGTGATGCAAAATGTTACACAAGTACAGTCATTAAGTGGAACTTGAAAACGTATATATTCTTCACATAGCGGCGCTGTTCTGTTGAACTGAATATAGTACTCTTCACATAGGAGTACAGAAAACCGTCACTTGCAAATATTCAGAAGATCAACTCTACTAGCACACTTGATAGATAGATTCTATTCCGAAGGAAATCAATCTTACACAAGGCACTTCTATTTCAAATAATGCCCCAAGTGAAATAACGTAAATCAACCATGTACTCCTGCCAGTGGAGTATTAAATTTGGACGACTATTATTTTTACATTGTATTGGTTGAGGTGCGCCAGCCTAGGCAATAGTGCAACGCCTAGGAGACACATGAGGGCCCCACTAGCAAGCTAGTGTGGTGGACCCTCCCTCATAAAAAATAAATTTAATATATCATTGTGGACATGTAGTTCACATATCAAATATTAAACTGATAAGAACAGATACTACACTTGATCTTAGCGAAAAGGCCGAGAAAGATATGATTCAAAATGGTGCCCAGGGTCTCCTTTTATAGCTCTCTCAACCTCTCCGCTCTGTTGCACGGGCGAGGTGGTACTAAACCAACAACAGATCATTAGAACACATGTCGTGCGTCAACATGTCTGCCCTGCGTCCTGGCTATTTCTCTCAATTTGGACTTGTTTTGACCCAGCTAAAGTATAGCAGCCCAGCTGCCTCAGTGGCCCACTAACGTTATTTCTTAGTTGATACTGATGGCCTCACGGTAGCCTAAAAAAAGCCATGGCCTCACGGTAGTAATTTCTTTCAACACGTGGCAGCGCATCTGAGAAATCATGTCTTAGCCGGACGAACAGAATCAACACGACATCATCAACAGGAATCGAAACAATTAAAAAAAAACATAATCTAGGAATGACTTAGCCAGAACTATAACCCAAAGAAATGTTCAACTAAATTGGTGAGCCCAACTCCGATACATCTCGGATGAAGAATCAGTCATGGTGCCAGTGCAAGTCCTCACAAAGTCACAATCCATGGTCCAGAATGATATGATGCTCCGATGAAGCCGGAAGAAGAGTGTCACCAGGCAATGTGGGTACGCCGGGGGAAGAGATGAAGGCATGAAGCTAGAAAACAGCACTTGCCATCATACTCTAAAGTCTTCCTTGAGTAGACCACTGAAGCTGTTGTACCCAGCAAGGCACAACACACGCGTCTGTTTTATTTTTGCCACGGCACGCTAGCTGCGTGTCACATCATTGTTCTATCAGGGAGCTAGGATTGTGTCGAACTTAATTGGACAAAAGCGACTTACTAGGGTAAGAACTCCGAAATGGCGACAAAGGGGGGCCTCCTTGCTTATATAGGCAACCAACTGAAGAATGAGCATCTGGTTTCCATGACAGTTGCATAGGAACCACTCCAGTTTTCTTACACGAAGATACAACAAGATTGCACATACCAGAGCATACCTTAGCCTTTGCTCTCGTGTAGGTCATCTCTTTTCTTGCAGGTGTACATTCAATATTTCAATTTCAGTTCGCCTTGCACAAGTACAGTCATCAGTACAACTCTGAAAGTGCATTCCTGAGATAGGGGTGCATTGCTATCTATTGAACTGAATATAGTGCAGATATCCATCACTTGCAAATATTCGGAAATTCAACTCTAACACCATATAGGCAATCTCACACGTTCATAGGGAAATATATTCTAGATGTTGCTTCCAAGTGGAAAAAAAGCGATGCACCTAGCAACAAGAAATCGCTTTCAGTTGAGTATGTACAACTCAAACTCGCTTTCAGTTGAGTATGACTCAAAACTGATTCATATAACAGAGAGCCGACTCCATTAGGTTATAAAATGGCCATTGCAATGCAAATGAAGAAGAAAGAGACAACTATCAAGACAAATAGCTATTCTGTTATCATCAAACCAAACATTGTTTGATACTCAAAATAAAAAACAAAAAAAAGATTACTTTATATTGGTTGAGGTGCGCCTGGCCTGGGCAATAGTGCAACGCCCAGGCGACACACAAGGGCCCCACTAGCAAGCTAGTGTGGTGGACCCTCCCCCACAAAAAATAAATTTAATATCATTGTGGGCACATGGCCCACATATCAGATATTAAACTGATAAGAACAGATACTACACTTGATCTTAGCCAAAAGGCCGAGAAAGGTATGCTTTGGAACGCTAGCCTGGGTCTCCTCTTATAGCTCGGTTGGCTCACTGTGCTTCTTGCGCGGGCGAGGTGGGACTAAAACAAGAGTTCCGAACAAGTTAACAGAGTCATTAGACCTGCCTCTGCGTTTCACTACCGGTTCTCCTGTTTTGGATTTCTTGGCCCAACTAAGTGATAGTGGCTCAGATGCCCCGACAGCCCAATAATGTGGCTTAACTCATACTCGTGGCCCGACCATGATAGTACATAATCAAAGTTGTCAAGTAGCCAAAACGACATGATTAACTAACTAATACTTCCCATAAAAAAAGCATTGCTAGCACGCAGCTCACCGAATGATTCATATTTTAGCTTGGGTTAGCAACGTTTCCTAAATTAGTTTATTTTATTTAATAATAAAGGCAATCGTTTTTCACTTGGGTGTGCAGGGATTTAACTTCAAGAACTTGATGAACCTGTGAAGACCATTGCCACCACGTCTAATCTGCAATGTCCATGTCGGTTACAGAGTGCCAGCCACTTGCTGTATTAATTCTTAATCAGAAACAGTATTAGTAGCCACGCGTTCAGCGATACTTCCTTTCTTTTCCTTGATCCAAACCGAACCATTGTACGCCGATGAATGCCTATGTTCAATTGGAAAGAGATTAAAGTGCAGTCCGCGTCAACACAACATCTTCGGAATATTACAACAGAAATATACCCTGCAGAAATGCAATTCTTTATAACCAACCATATATGTTCATTGTTCAATGACAAGAGAATAAAATGTCAAGCAGCCAGCCTGATTATGTTTCTGTCAGAATAATTCACCCTGAAGCTGCAAGTTCTCACATGGCACGTTGTCCATGAAACTAGAAAACTGCACTTCTTCTTGCCGTCAGACTCTGAAGCCTTCCTTGACTAACGACTAAACCATTGACACAATGGAGATCCTCACAAAGTAAGCGGATGTTACTCTTTTCCCACAGTATATGCTGCATTTCATAGCAGTACTATGACGGCCTAAGCATTATGTTCAAGTACCGCTTGGCATGAGCGGTCCGCTATCTCAGAAAACAATCAAGAATTTTTTTTTTATGTTAAAGTTAAACACGAAAGGATTATTCAAGTGTTCATTAAGAACTTCAGAACAGCGCCAAAGTATACACTGCCTGCAAGAGCTTCGGATTTCCTTTGTTTAAAGGAACCATGTCATATCATTACGACGGGATCCCAGAAAGTTTAAGGCAAGACAGGAAGTCAAGAAGAAAAATTGCTACATCGTGTGAGCCACTGCTATGTACTCCACAATACTACTCCCTCTGTCTAGGTGTGTAAATCACCTTACGAAAACGAAATAATCCCAAAACACTTAGGCACGGTACATTAACTCCCTCCTCGTTTCTTCATGACGTATCAACCAATAAAAGATGTGAGCCGTGCATGCTTTTAATGACTTGAGACTAACAAACATGGCATGCAATGGTTAGTTCATTGCATGCAATGCTATTAATTAGCAAAAGGACATTAAGTTCTCTCGTTTTCCCCTCCGCCTTGGTCACGGTGCACAACCTAAGATGACTTATACACCTAGACGGATGGAGTAACAGCTTGCTATGCACAAACAAAAAGGACTCAACACTAGTAAAATAGCAGTAATAGGCGTTTAGGCCCATTTTTTTAACCTTGTGTGGGGTAAAATGATGGTTAATTACAGGGTTAGCCAAAGCAATTAGAATTAAAAATGTTTACTTTGTGTTGGTTAGGGTGCGCCTGCCTGGGCTGTAGTGCAACACCCAGGCGACACCCGAGGGCCCCAGTGGCCAGCCACTGTGGTGGACCCTCCCCACAAAAAATTAATTTAATATCATTGTGGGCACATGGCCCATATATCAAATATTAAACTGATAAGAACAGATACTACACTTGATCTTAGCCAAAAGACCGAAAAAGGTATGCTTTAGAGTGTTGCCCTCCGCCTCCTCTTATAACTATCTTGGCGGACTGCCCTGCTTGCACTGGCGATGTGGGGGACTAAACAAGTTAACAGGGAGCCGTTAGAAACACTGCCTGTGCGTTTCCCTTCCATGGCTCCCGTTTTGGACTTCTTGGCCCAACTAAAGATAGTAGCCCAGTTGCCTCAATAGCCCAGCAAATATGTGGCTTAACTCATATAGTCATGGCCTGATCACGGTAGGGCATAATTGGTTTTATTTTTTAGACATCAATAGGGCATAATTAGTTGTCAACTAGTAAACGAGTTAACAATGGTTAATTAACTACAGTTTGTCTAATTCACATCTAGATGTTTTTTAAGGATGTCACATCTAAGCTCCTACAAGTATATAATGTAGCAACAAGAAAAAAAAAAATAGACCACAAACAAAGTGGACATAAGCTTAGATGTGACATAGTTCCTAGACAGACCCAATTAACTATTGCTACCGCTCAAGAAAAGTTAATTAACTATTGCTGGCTCCTGCAACTCATCCAAGAATTCATATCTGACTAGCAACATTTTTTTAATTAGTTTATATAATTAAATAATAACATAGTAAAAGCATTGGATCTGCAGGAATTTAACCTCGATAACTCAATGAACCTGTAAAAGCTACCCCATTTAGCATTGCTCGCAGAGAAGTCTCTGCATTGTTCCTGTCAGTTAAGTGTGCTGTATTCAGTATTCACAAGGTTACAGAGTGCCAGCCACTTCCTGAATTTATTCTTAGTCAGAACAGAGTTAGCAGCGATACTTTCTTTCTCCTCCTTGATCTAAACCGAATCACTCTACGCTGCTGAGTGCCTATGTTGCCATCAACTGGGAAGAAAAGAAATTAAAATGCAGCCCGCGTGAACACCATGATCGAGGCATATTACTGCCGGCCGTGAGAAGAACAGATCGGCCTAAGGCATGCATCACCATGGCAGTTGGTTACCTTGTTCGGGTTGGTTGTACCAGCACTCCAGCTGACACTGCCGTTCATGAGGGTCTGCCCAGTTCCGGCGTTACACAATCACATGCACGGCAGGGCAGCTCACATGCCTAGACACACTCATCTAGAGAAACTCGAGATGAGTCGTCCAACCTCCCCCGCATGCCGATTCTCCCCACATAGCTAGTGCCAGCTCCGTCGCTTGCGCGCACAAGCAAGGACTCGATTCCTCCCTCCGTCTATATAAGCAGTGGTATGGGTGCACTCTTCTTCCCAGAACCACACCGATCGAGCCAAGAAGTTTGCAGTGCGTGAGGGAGTGAGAGAATGGCGGGTGGCAAAGCCGCTCTCCTGGTGGCCCTGCTCTTCCTGAGCCTGGCCTTGGAGACCCAGCAGGCGGACAGCGGCGGGTACGACCCCGCCCCGACGCCGCTCACCACGTCCCACAGGAAGCGGCGTCCGTCTCCGCCGCGCCCTCGCCCTCGCCCTCTCCCCCGCCCACCTACACCTCCCACGCCAACGCCGCCCCCGTACACTCCGTCCCCTCCTGAGCCCACTCCGCCCCCATACATTCCGTCCCCTCCTGAACCCACGCCACCCCCATACGCCCCGGCCCCGATGCCATCTCCCTTCCTCGAGCACGGCGCGGAAGCCGACTCCGCTGGCGTACAGGCCGCCGCCGACGCCGCCGACTATGAGGAGCCGCCATCGACGCCGCCGGCCTACAAGCCCAATGTCTAGGGCTGTGACTGCGAGTCCCTGCCAACGCATGCAGGGCCATTATTCTCATTGGAGATTAAGTAATATGTAGTCTGAATAATAATGCAGGTTGCTTGGTTACCCGCTGCTGATTTGTGTTCGTCCAGAGTTAGCGTGCTATCATGCCCGTGGGTCTTTGTCGAAAAAATCATGCATGTGGGTTTTGCTACCGTTGTGGTGTTACTGTAAAACGTAGCATTGTCTACTGAATCTGTCGTGTGTCCTCCGCTGTTTAACTTCAACACGAGCATGAGTTCTTTCGCTGATGAGATGTGATATGTTTGCATGTCAAAACAGTAAATACTATGGCAACCAAGCTTGTTCTGCACAATGCCCATGCCACGCTTGAACAAATACTTACGATCAAGCCCTTCAGCTGCGCGCATAAGCCGGCAACGTACGTTGCGCATGCCAAACCGTCCGATGAACGCTTATCCTTTTTTTATCTCATCCGCCAAATTTGCATGAATTTACATGAATATTTTTATCTCACCCCTGTGAATTTTATTAACTAATAATTTTTGCATGGGAGCTAGCGTACGTGAAGCATGTTTCACTGCGCCCGTTTCATTTCAAAATGAATGTTTGTTTTTTCACAAGCTAGCGACCTAAATCATGCCCCGTTCTAGCACCAAAATGAGAGAAACACTCAACAGAAAGAGAGCAGAGAAACCCACCTTTGTCTAGCAGGGTGTTTATATTACTGTATAATTATAAAGGTTCCATTACGTGCACGATCGACTTCAAAAAGTCATTCGGTGTTTTGAAAACGGTTGAAGATAAGGTTAATGGATTGGAGGAGAGAGCCAAGTGAGGGAAGATAAGGTTATTAGTCAGTTGAACAACCTCTCCTTTCGGCTGGACATGGTAATGTGTGTCACCTCATTTGCAGGACTACTCGGTGGGTGTTACTCGTTTTGTTCAGAGCTCACCTAAACCTTGATCGTTTTGGTATGCATGAAACCAATCGGGTATGGAGCACTGAAACAGATTGTGCTTTTTTGAAAACGGTTGAAGCCCTCATTGCGTAAGTGAGAAGATTGGAATCAATTTCGCACAGGAAATATTTCAGTGCTTTTAAGTATACATAGAAGGGAATGCGTATGAACATGCACATATGGGTGCTTGAGCTGTCCACAGCCCCTCGTTTACTTGAAGATCCCTAAAATATAAAGTTGGTGTGAAATTTTACCTTTTCTGAAATCGGAGACATATTGAAACAAACAAAACGAAGGAAGTGAAATAAATGATGAAATTATTAAAATGTACATTATAAGTGACATTACTGCAATTATACGTCGACTAAATAAGTAAGATTGTTCCTAAAAAATGTAAAATTAAACAATGAAATAACCGAGGCTCAGATATGATTGAAACAATGAGATCTAAACTAACAGCGCTTCTCAAACCGTTCTAAATTGTTTACCTTGGCCTGGAGGACATTAACCAGTTCCAGTCTGCCTTCACTTGGGAGATGTATTTGCATGTGCGCTTTTTTTGTATTTTCCTTCTCATATAAATAGCTGCCTATGGCCGCATGCATCCCCCAGATACAGAGGCCCGGGGTCATCCTCCTTTTCTAAAAGAAAAATGTAAATAGCTGCCTGTACCTTTTGTTTTTACCACCTCAGTGAAATGGGCAGTGCTACTGCATTTCCGGTCAAAACAGATGTATTTGAAATTGTTATTGTGTTTACACTAGTAGAAAAAGGGGCTTTTACCCCGGTTGGTAAGGGCCTTTTGTCCCGGTTTTCGAACCGGGACTAAAAGGTTGTTACTAAAGCCCTAACCCTTTAGTCCCGGTTCTTACACGAACCGGGACAGAAGGTCCTCCACGTGGCCGCTGCTGCTAGCCCAGGCAGGGGCTAGTAAGCAAATGAAGGAAACAGAAGATCGTCATGAACATATGCATACAGAGAGAAGTGATATCGACCATCTCTCCTTCTCCGAGAGATTGGTCGAACAACAAGTTCTCGTATATCTATCTGACACTACCGGCTACATATATACAATAATTATCTCTTACAATATAATCTCCTAATTAAATTATAAGAACACATGGTCCACATAGTATTCTCCGTTTTCAGCGATCACGTGGTCAACGAAGAATGCCGCCAATTCCTCTTGAATTGCTCGCATACGATCTGGTGCTAGGAGTTCATCCCACATCCAAAAGATCTAATTTGAAGAAGGGGGTCAATATATATATATATATATATATATATATATATATATATATATATATATATATATATATATATATATATATATATATATGAATAAATGAAACTCGACACAAATGATGGTAATAAAATAAAATTGTGAATATTATTGCTTACGCACTTCATATTGTTCGTCAGAGTAGCTCCGCTCACAGGTCGTGTGGCGGATAGACTCGCAAACATAGTATCCACAGAAATCATTCCCTTGTTCCTGCCACAACCACTTTACAAGAAATAGAGGTCAATCTAACCGATAAGCAAGCATGCTAAATGGTATTGATGAAACTAGCGCTTGAATCACTAGGAGATGTGCGGAACATGCTACTATAGTACTTACTTTCGGGTGTCTAAATTGCAGCTTCTTCGGCAGTCCCGGAGCTTTTGTGGTGAATTTTCTCCAAACCCTGCCAGACAAAGAAAACAATTACTTGATATCAGGAAATGAACAAAGTTGCTGATATGATGGATAATGATCGATTTAACTTACTTCTCGAGCATTTGAGTCATGTCCGCATAGTCCTGGGGATCTTTTCGTCTCGAGTCTAAGACGGTTACTTACTCCCTGCTCAAGCTTAATCTCTAGGAGAATATAGTGGAAGCTGCGCATGCATGCATAAGTCATCAATTACATTACCATAACCTGGACTAATAAGGGAAACCGAATATGCACAAGACAGTAACACTCACTTGAAGTTGTAAGGAAAGAGTATTATATCTTTGTTTTGATTTAATACCAACGATCGTAGCAAGTTGGCCTCGGCTTCTTTGGCATGTTTTTCAACCGTATATGCATCTATGAGATTTGTGTTAATGAACCCAATATCACCGATTTGTCTTTTCTTCAATTCGGCGATCTTCAATCTGCATAATATAGTGAGGATAATTATAAATACATGCAATGAAAGAGCTGACCTATATAGAGAGACTTAATGACAGAAGTAGTACTACTTACAGACAGTAGCAAGTGATCGTTGATTTATCGAGGGCCTTTTGATTGAAAAACTGGAAGAACTCCTCAAATGGAACATTCAGCAGTGTAGGGGATCGTAGCAGAAATTTAAAATTTTCCTACGCTCACCAAGATCCATCTATGGAGTATACTAGCAACGAGGGGAAAGGAGTGCATCTACATACCCTTGTAGATCGCGAGCGGAAGCGTTCCAATGAACGTGGTTGATGGAGTCGTACTCGCCGTGATCCAAATCACCGATGACCGAGTGCCGAACGGACGGCACCTCCGTGTTCAACACACGTACGGTGCAGAGACGTCTCCTCCTTCTTGATCCAGCAAGGGGAAAGGAGAGGTTGATGGAGATCCAGCAGCACGACGGCGTGGTGGTGGATGTAGCGGGATCTCGGCAGGGCTTCGCCGAGCTTCTGCGAGAGGGAGAGGTGTAGCAGGGGAGGAGGGAGGCGCCCAAGGCTGTAATATTGCTGCCCTCCCTCCCCCCCTTTATATAGGCCCCCTGGGAGGGGGGGCGCCGGCCAAGACCCATCTAGATGGGGGGGGCGGCGGCCAAGGGGGGAGACTTGCCCCCAAGGCAAGTGGGGCGCCCCCCCCCCTAGGGTTTCCAACCCTAGGCGCAGGGGGGAGGCCCATGGGGGGCGCCCCAGCCCACTAAGGGCTGGTTGCCCTCCCACTTCAGCCCATGGGGCCCTCCGGGATAGGTGGCCCCACCCGGTGGACCCCCGGAACCCTTCCGGTGGTCCCGGTACAATACCGATAACCCCCGAAACCTTCCCGGTGGCCGAAACTTGACTTCCTATATATAATTCTTCACCTCCGGACCATTCCGGAACTCCTCGTGACGTCCGGGATCTCATCCGGGACTCTGAACAACTTTCGGGTTTCCGCATACTCATATCTCTACAACCCTAGCGTCACCGAACCTTAAGTGTGTAGACCCTACAGGTTCGGGAGACATGCAGACATGACCGAGACGCCTCTCCGGTGAATAACCAACAGCGGGATCTGGATACCCATGTTGGATCCCACATGTTCCACGATGATCTCATCGGATGAACCACGATGTCGAGGATTCAATCAATCCCGTATACAATTCCCTTTGTCAATCGGTATGTTACTTGCCCGAGATTCGATCGTCGGTATCCCAATACCTTGTTCAATCTCGTTACCGGCAAGTCTCTTTACTCGTACCGTAATGCATGATCCCGTGACTAACGCCTTAGTCACATTGAGCTCATTATGATGATGCATTACCGAGTGGGCCCAGAGATACCTCTCCGTCATACGGAGTGATAAATCCCAGTCTCGATCCGTGCCAACCCAACAGACACTTTCGGAGATACCCGTAGTGTACCTTTATAGTCACCCAGTTACGTTGTGACGTTTGGCACACCCAAAGTACTCCTACGGTATCCGGGAGTTGCACGATCTCATGGTCTAAGGAAAAGATACTTGACATTGGAAAAGCTCTAGCAAACGAACTACACGATCTTTGAGCTATGCTTAGGATTGGGTCTTGTCCATCACATCATTCTCCTAATGATGTGATCCCGTTATCAATGACATCCAATGTCCATAGTCAGGAAACCATGACTATCTGTTGATCAACGAGCTAGTCAACTAGAGGCTTACTAGGGACACGTTGTGGTCTATGTATTCACACATGTATTACGATTTCCGGATAACACAATTATAGCATGAACAATAGACAATTATCATGAACAAAGAAATATAATAATAACCATTTATTATTGCCTCTAGGGCATATTTCCAACAGTCTCCCACTTGCACTAGAGTCAATAATCTAGTTACATTGTGATGAATCGAACACCCATTGCGTCCTGGTGTTGATCATGTTTTGCCCTAGGGAGAGGTTTAGTCAACGGATCTGCTACATTCAGGTCCGTATGTACTTTACAAATATCTATGTCTCCATTTTGAACACTTTCACGAATGGAGTTGAAGCGACGCTTGATATGCCTGGTCTTCCTGTGAAACCTGGGCTCCTTCGCAAGGGCAATAGCTCCAGTGTTGTCACAGAAGAGAGTCATCGGGCCCGACGCATTGGGAATCACCCCTAGGTCGGTAATGAACTCCTTCATCCAGACTGCTTCCTGTGCTGCCTCCGAGGCTGCCATGTACTCCGCTTCACATGTAGATCCCGCCACGACGCTTTGCTTGCAACTGCACCAGCTTACTGCTCCTCCATTCAAAATATACACGTATCCGGTTTGTGACTTCGAGTCATCCAGATCTGTGTCGAAGCTAGCGTCGACGTAACCCTTTACGACGAGCTCTTCGTCACCTCCATAAACGAGAAACATATCCTTAGTCCTCTTCAGGTACTTCAGGATATTCTTGACCGCTGTCCAGTGTTCCATGCCGGGATTACTTTGGTACCTTCCTACCAAACTTACGGCAAGGTTTACATCAGGTCTGGTACACAGCATGGCATACATAATAGACCCTATGGCCGAGGCATAGGGGATGACACTCATCTTTTCTCTATCTTCTGCCGTGGTCGGGCATTGAGCCGTGCTCAATTGCACACCTTGCAATACAGGCAAGAACCCCTTCTTGGACTGATCCATATTGAACTTCTTCAATATCTTGTCAAGGTATGTACTCTGTGAAAGACCAATGAGGCGTCTTGATCTATCTCTATAGATCTTGATGCCTAATATATAAGCAGCTTCTCCAAGGTCCTTCATTGAAAAACACTTATTCAAATAGGCCTTTATACTTTCCAAGAATTCTATATCATTTCCCATCAATAGTATGTCATCCACATATAATATGAGAAATGCTACAGAGCTCCCACTCACTTTCTTGTAAACACAGGCTTCTCCATAAGTCTGTGTAAACCCAAACGCTTTGATCATCTCATCAAAGCGAATGTTCCAACTCCGAGATGCTTGCACCAGCCCATAGATTGAGCGCTGGAGCTTGCATACTTTGTTAGCATTCTTAGGATCGACAAAACCTTCCGGCTGCATCATATACAACTCTTCCTTAAGGAAGCCGTTAAGGAATGCCGTTTTGACGTCCATCTGCCATATCTCATAATCATAGTATGCGGCAATTGCTAACATGATTCGGACGGACTTCAGCTTCGCTACGGGTGAGAAAGTCTCATCGTAGTCAACCCCTTGAACTTGTCGATAACCCTTAGCGACAAGTCGAGCCTTATAGATGGTCACATTACCATCCGCGTCTGTCTTCTTCTTAAAGATCCATTTATTTTCTATGGCTCGCCGATCATCGGGCAAGTCAGTCAAAGTCCATACTTCGTTTTCATACATGGATCCTATCTCGGATTTCATGGCTTCTAGCCATTTGTCGGAATCCGGGCCCGCCATCGCTTCTTCATAGTTCGAAGGTTCACCGTTGTCTAACAACATGATTTCCAGGACAGGGTTGCCGTACCACTCTGGTGCGGAACGTGTCCTTGTGGACCTACGAAGTTCAGTAGTAACTTGATCCGAAGCTTCATGATCATCATCATTAACTTCCTCCCCAGTCGGTGTAGGCACCACAGGAACATTTTCCCGCGCTGCGCTACTTTCCGGTTCGGAAGGGGTGACTATCACCTCATCAAGTTCCACTTTCCTCCCACTCAATTCTTTCGAGAGAAACTCCTTCTCCAGAAAGGACCCGTTCTTGGCAACGAAGATCTTGCCTTCGGATCTGAGGTAGAAGGTATACCCAATAGTTTCCTTAGGGTATCCTATGAAGACGCATTTCTCCGACTTGGGTTCGAGCTTTTCAGGTTGAAGTTTCTTGACATAAGCATCGCATCCCCAAACTTTTAGAAACGACAGCTTAGGTTTCTTCCCAAACCATAATTCATACGGTGTCGTCTCAACGGATTTCGACGGAGCCCTATTTAAAGTGAATGCGGCAGTCTCTAAAGCATAGCCCCAAAATGAGAGCGGTAAATCGGTAAGAGACATCATAGATCGCACCATATCCAATAGAGTGCGATTACGACGTTCGGACACACCATTTCTCTGAGGTGTTCCAGGCGGCGTGAGTTGTGAAACTATTCCACATTTCCTTAAGTGTGTACCAAATTCGTGACTTAAATATTCTCCACCACGATCTGATCGTAAGAATTTTATTTTCCTGTCACGTTGATTCTCAACCTCACTCTGAAATTCCTTGAACTTTTCAAAGGTTTCAGACTTGTGTTTCATTAGGTAGACATACCCATATCTACTTAAATCATCAGTGAGAGTGAGAACATAACGATATCCTCCGCGAGCCTCAACACTCATTGGACCGCACACATCGGTATGTATGATTTCCAATAAGTTGGTTGCTCGCTCCATTGTTCCGGAGAACGGAGTCTTGGTCATCTTACCCATGAGGCATGGTTCGCATGTGTCAAATGATTCGTAATCAAGAGACTCCAAAAGTCCATCTGCATGGAGCTTCTTCATGCGCTTGACACCAATGTGACCAAGGCGGCAGTGCCACAAGTATGTGGGACTATCGTTATCAACTTTACATCTTTTGGTATTCACACTATGAATATGTGTAACATCACGTTCGAGATTCATCAAGAATAAACCATTGACCAGCGGGGCATGACCATAAAACATATCTCTCAAATAAATAGAACAACCATTATTCTCGGATTTAAATGAGTAGCCATCTCGAATTAAACGAGATCCAGATACAATGTTCATGCTCAAAGCTGGCACTAAATAACAATTATTGAGGTTTAAAACTAATCCCGTAGGTAGATGCAGAGGTAGCGTGCCGACGGCGATCACATCGACCTTGGAACCATTCCCGACGCGCATCGTCACCTCGTCCTTTGCCAGTCTCCGTTTATTCCGCAGTTCCTGTTTTGAGTTACAAATATGAGCAACCGCACCGGTATCAAATACCCAGGAGCTACTACGAGTACTGGTAAGGTACACATCAATTACATGTATATCACATATACCTTTGGTGTTGCCGGCCTTCTTGTCCGCTAAGTATTTGGGGCAGTTCCGCTTCCAGTGACCACTTCCCTTGCAATAAAAGCACTCAGTCTCAGGCTTGGGTCCATTCCTTGACTTCTTCCCGGCAACTGGCTTACCGGGCGCGGCAACTCCCTTGCCGTCCTTCTTGAAGTTCTTCTTACCCTTGCCCTTCTTGAACTTAGTGGTTTTATTCACCATCAACACTTGATGTTCTTTTCTGATCTCCACCTCCGCTGATTTCAGCATCGAATATACCTCAGGAATGGTCTTTTCCATCCCCTTGCATATTGAAGTTCATCACAAAGCTCTTGTAGCTTGGTGGAAGCGACTGAAGGATTCTGTCAATGACCGCGTCATCCGGGAGATTAACTCCCAGCTGAGACAAGCGGTTGTGCAACCCAGACATTCTGAGTATGTGCTCACTAACAGAACTATTCTCCTCCATTTTACAGCTGAAGAACTTGTCGGAGACTTCATATCTCTCGACCCGGGCATGAGCTTGGAAAACCATTTTCAGCTCCTCGAACATCTCATATGCTCCATGTTTCTCAAAACGCTTTTGGAGACCCGGTTCTAAGCTGTAAAGCATGCCGCACTGAACGAGGGAGTAATCATCAGCACGTGATTGCCAAGCGTTCATAACGTCTTGGTTCTGAGGGATTGGTGCTTCACCTAGCGGTGCTTCTAGGACATAATCTTTCTTGGCAGCTATGAGGATGATCCTCAGGTTCCGGACCCAGTCCGTATAGTTACTGCCATCATCTTTCAGCTTGGTTTTCTCTAGGAACGCGTTGAAGTTGAGGACAACGTGGGCCATTTGATCTACAAGACATAGTGTAAAGATTTTAGACTAAGTTCATGATAATTAAGTTCATATAATCAAATTATTCAATGAACTCCCACTCAGATAGACATCCCTCTAGTCATCTAAGTGAAACATGATCCGAGTTAACTAGGCCGTGTCCGATCATCACGTGAGACGGACTAGTCAAGATCGGTGAACATCTCCATGTTGATCGTATCTTCTATACGACTCATGCTCGACCTTTCGGTCCTCCGTGTTCCGAGGCCATGTCTGTACATGCTAGGCTCGTCAAGTCAACCTAAGTGTATTGCGTGTGTTCCGAGGCCATGTCTGTACATGCTAGGCTCGTCAACACCCGTTGTATGCGAACGTTAGAATCTATCACACCCGATCATCACGTGGTGCTTCGAAACAACGAACCTTCGCAACGGTGCACAGTTAGGGTGAACACTTTCTTGAAATTATTATAAGGGATCATCTTACTTACTACCGTCGTTCTAAGCAAATAAGATGCAAAAACATGATAAACATCACATGCAATCAAATAGTGACATGATATGGCCAATATCATTTGCTCCTTTGATCTCCATCTTCGGGGCACCATGATCATCTTCGTCACCGGCATGACACCATGATCTCCATCATCATGATCTCCATCATTGTGTCTTCATGAAGTTGTCACGCCAACGATTACTTCTACTTCTATGGCTAACGCGTTTAGCAATAAAGTAAAGTAATTTACATGGCGTTATTCAATGACACGCAGGTCATACAAAATAATAAAGACAACTCCTATGGCTCCTGCCGGTTGTCATACTCATCGACATGCAAGTCGTGATTCCTATTACAAGAATATGATCAATCTCATACATCACATATATCATTCATCACATCTTCTGGCCATATCACATCACATAGCACATGCTGCAAAAACAAGTTAGACGTCCTCTAATTGTTGTTGCAAGTTTTTACGTGGTTTGTAGGTTTCTAGCAAGAACGTTTCTTACCTACGTATGACCACAACGTGATTTGCCAATTTCTATTTACCCTTCATAAGGACCCTTTTCATCGAATCCGTTCCGACTAAAGTAGGAGAGACAGACACCCGCTAGCCACCTTATGCAACTAGTGCATGTCAGTCGGTGGAACCTGTCTCACGTAAGCGTACGTGTAAGGTCGGTCCGGGCCGCTTCATCCCACAATGCCGCCGAAACAAGATAAGACTAGTAGCGGCAAGAAGAATTGGCAACATCAACGCCCACAACTACTTTGTGTTCTACTCGTGCATAGTAACTACGCATAGGCCTGGCTCATGATGCCACTGTAGGGGATCGTAGCAGAAATTTAAAATTTTCCTACACTCACCAAGATCCATCTATGGAGTATACTAGCAACGAGGGGAAAGGAGTGCATCTACATACCCTTGTAGATCGCGAGCGGAAGCGTTCCAATGAACGTGGTTGATGGAGTCGTACTCGCCGTGATCCAAATCACCGATGACCGAGTGCCGAACGGACGGCACCTCCGTGTTCAACACACATACGGTGCAGCGACGTCTCCTCCTTCTTGATCTAGCAAGGGGAAAGGAGAGGTTGATGGAGATCCAGCAGCACGACGGCGTGGTGGTGGATGTAGCGGGATCTCGGCAGGGCTTCGCCGAGCTTCTGCGAGAGGGAGATGTGTAGCAGGGGAGGAGGGTGGCGCCCAAGGCTGTAATATTGCTACCCTCCCTCCCCCCCTTTATATAGGCCCCCTGGGAGGGGGGCACCGGCCAAGACCCATCTAGATGGGGGGGCGGCGGCCAAGGGGGGAGACTTGCCCCCCAAGGCAAGTGGGGCGCCCCCACCCTAGGGTTTCCAACCCTAGGCGCAGGGGGGAGGCCCATGGGGGGCGCCCCAGCCCACTAAGGGCTGGTTGCCCTTCCCACTTCAGCCCATGGGGCCCTCCGGGATAGGTGGCCCCACCCGGTGGACCCCCGGGACCCTTCCGGTGGTCCCGGTACAATACCGATAACCCCCGAAACCTTCCCGGTGGCCGAAACTTGACTTCCTATATATAATTCTTCACCTCCGGACCATTCCGGAACTCCTCGTGACGTCCGGGATCTCATCCGGGACTCCGAACAACTTTCGGGTTTCCGCATACTCATATCTCTACAACCCTAGCGTCACCGAACCTTAAGTGTGTAGACCCTACGGGTTCGGGAGACATGCAGACATGACCGAGACGCCTCTCCGGTCAATAACCAACAGCGGGATCTGGATACCCATGTTGGCTCCCACATGTTCCACGATGATCTCATCGGATGAACCACGATGTCGAGGATTCAATCAATCCCGTATACAATTCCCTTTGTCAATCGGTATGTTACTTGCCCGAGATTCGATCGTCGGTATCCCAATACCTTGTTCAATCTCGTTACCGGCAAGTCTCTTTACTCGTACCGCAATGCATGATCCCGTGACTAACGCCTTAGTCACATTGAGCTCATTATGATGATGCATTACCGAGTGGGCCCAGAGATACCTCTCCGTCATACGGAGTGACAAATCCCAGTCTCGATCCGTGCCAACCCAACAGACACTTTCGGAGATACCCGTAGTGTACCTTTATAGTCACCCAGTTACGTTGTGACGTTTGGCACACCCAAAGTACTCCTACGGTATCCGGGAGTTGCACGATCTCATGGTCTAAGGAAAAGATACTTGACATTGGAAAAGCTCTAGCAAACGAAACTACACGATCTTTGAGCTATGCTTAGGATTGGGTCTTGTCCATCACATCATTCTCCTAATGATGTGATCCGGTTATCAACGACATCCAATGTCCATAGTCAGGAAACCATGACTATCTGTTGATCAACGAGCTAGTCAACTAGAGGCTTACTAGGGACACGTTGTGGTCTATGTATTCACACATGTATTACGATTTCCGGATAACACAATTATAGCATGAACAATAGACAATTATCATGAACAAAGAAATATAATAATAACCATTTATTATTGCCTCTAGGGCATATTTCCAACAAGCAGTTCAATTCCAACGAGGTCATGCTCCGGTTTAACTCTCAGCGTCAAAGTATTCATCCCATCAGACTCTCTGCAGGTTTGCATGTACCAATCATGTAATCTTCGCATCATCGTTGTTAGAGATATTTCATCTTTGACGAGAGGCTTCTCGTAATGGTATTTGTGTTCGTCCACCTCCATGATTTCGTAATGTACATCGTCGGGCAGGTAATCTCCAATATTGCTATAACCGGGCACAATCCTCAGATCATTAGTGACGATGTCGCTAGACACCTTGAGCGGGGGGCACGATTGGTTCGCTTGTTCGCCGAGCGGGGCAATTTTTTCCCAGCTCGTCATTCTTTTAACCTTTGATCACTGACAGTACTTCCCGACCGCTCCGCTTCGACAAATGTCTTTGCAATAATGCGCTCATAGTTGCCTTTCGGCGGAGACTTTGGTGGTTTTGTCAGGGCAGCCAGAGTGCGCTTCGCTTTCACCGGATCTACCTTCTCCTCCGGAGGTGGATGTTTCTTTGCTTTCACCCCTTGAAAGAAGTTTGTCACTTCGGCTCGCACGATCTTCGCGTTCTCCTCCGGGGTCCTCTCGTATGGTAACTTCTCTGGAGTCTTCAGAGAAGGACCGAATCTGTATTGCCTCCCGCCTCTGGCAGCTGTACTGCTAGACACCGGCAGAGCAGACGGAGCGGCTGCGGCTGTCTTCTTTCCTTGCTTACGAGGCGGAGGAGAAGGACTACGACGCGCCGGAGCAGCCGGAGCGGCGGCGGGTCTCTTCCGCCCTTGCTGACGAGGCGGAGAAGGAGGAGGCTGGCTGCTCTGGCACGCCGGCGCAGGCGGAGAAGGAGGCGGAGTGCCGCCACGCGCCGGAGAAGGAGGCTGAGTGCCCTGATCACTCGCCGGAGGAGGAGGCGGAGTGCCGCCACGCGCCGGAGAAGGAGGCTGAGTGCCCTGATCACTCGCCGGAGGAGGAGGCGGCGGAGTGCCCTTACTCGCCGGAGGCGTCCAGTTCGGAAGGTTAATGAGCTCCTTCCGCCATAGGCACGGAGTCTTCAGAGCTAAACCCAGCCGAGTCTCCCCTTCACCGGTAGGGTGGTCAAGCTGGAGGTCCTCAAATCCCTCCGTTATTTCATCCACCATCACCCTAGCATATCCTTCTGGAATCGGCCGGCAGTGGTAGGTTGCGCCGGGTTCAGGAGGTAAAACAGAGCCAACAGCCGCCTTGACTTTGAAGTTCTGCCATTGCGCCATAAGGTGGCAATGTTGAGACTCCGTGATAGCATCCACGAGGTAGCTAGCAGGAGCCGTCAAGACATGCTCCGGCTGAAGCAGCTCGGTGGAAGCCACGCTGCTTCTCCGCTGAGATGGCGGGGTAGCTTCGGGGGTAGTTTCGGCATGTCGATTGCCGGGTTCCTCTAGCGCTTGAACCCTTTCGTGCAGCTTCTGAATTTGGGTCTGCTCCATTTTTTTCCTCCTCTCCTGGCTTTTGTAACCGCCTGCGTCTGGAAAACCAGCCTTCTACAGAACGGAGCCTGGCGTGCCCCGTGTCCGTCCAGGGTGCTCAGGATTCCCGAGGGCCATTGTGAGCTCGTCGTTCTCTCTGTCTGGAACGAACGTCCCTTCCTGCGCTGCATCGATATATTGTTGAATCTTCTTGACTGGTATTCTCAAAAGCTCGTTCGTCCAAACGCACCTCCCTGATACAGGGTCCAATTTTCCGCCAGCCCCGAAGAACCAAGTCCGGCAACGGTCTGGCCAGTTCATTGTCTGTGGTTCGATCCCTTTTTCAAGCAGATCATTCTCAGCCTTGGCCCACTTAGGCCGGGCTTTGAGGTAGCCACCTGACCCTGTGCGATGGTGAAGCTTCTTCTTCGCAGCATTCTTCTTGTTTGTCGCTGACATCTTCTTACTCTTTTCCGATGTCTTGTGGGCCACAAATGCGGGCCAGTGATCTCTGATCTTCTCATACCGGCCGATGAATTTTGGTGTCTCTTCTTTGTCGACAAACGTTTTCAGCTCATTCTTCCACCTCCTGAATAGGTCTGCCATCTTCTTAAGAGCATGAGACTTGATTAATTGCTCTTTAACTGGCTTCTCCGGATCCTCCTCTGGCGGTAGGGTGAAATTTGCCTTCAGCTCAGTCCAAAGATCATCTTTCTACATATCATTGACATAAGACACCTCAGGGTCTTCCTTCTTAGGCTTATACCATTGGTGGATGCTGATCGGGATCTTGTCCCTAACAAGAACCCCGCACTGAGCAGCAAATGCTTCCTTTGTCCGGATGGGTTCAATCGGTTGGCCGTCGCGCACGATTGCTGTGATCTCAAACCTTTCATCCGAGCGCAACTTTCTCTTCAGGCCTCGTCTCTTTACCGAAGTTGTACTTGATCCGGAGGGCTAGAAAAAAAAGAAAGACGAGAGTTAATTAATATGTGTACATACCAAAACAATGAATGCATCAATTAGCTAGTCAGCACAGGCTTAACTAATATATTTACCTGGCCGGACTCTGTTCGGTCACCGGAGCCGTCACCACGGGCTCCTTCTTGCACCAGCATTGGGTCACCGGAGCCATCATAATCATCTCTTTCCTCCTCCACTCTTCGATCACCGTAGCCTGCTTCTTCACCCTGTTCTTCCAGACCATCATTGTCGTTAAGATACGACAAGATATCACCTCCGGCTAAGATTATGTCCCCCAACACCTCTTCTGCTTGCTCGTCTCGTCCATGCTCCATTGTTTCTGCAAATATTACAACATGGCAATTATTACACAAACATGACAGCGGGTGGATATATTAGTGCAAACGTAGACCTAGCTTATTCCGGGTTTGGGGTGGCCTCGGCAACGCTTCAAGGGTAGGGGCGCGGCGGGAGGGGGTAGGAGACCGACATCGTTTTTTTCTAGGGTTTGGGTGTCCTTGAGAGTTTTGGTCGAGCGAGAGGGCCCGGGGGTGCTCCCGTGGTATAAGTTATCACGGTCGAAGTTATCCGGGAGGGATTTATCCGGGAGGGGGAGGCAACTGGCGATGAAAACTGAAACTTTTCACAAGTGTTTGTTATATAGTCCGACGTCCCCCCCTCATGTCGAAGTTATCGGGGAGGGCCTGGGTAGATCGACAACGACGACGCTCTTTTTCTAGGGTTTGGGTGGCCTCGATAGTTGGTCGGGCAAGCGGACCGCCTCTCTCCCATGCATGTCCGACGTCCCTCCTCATGTCAAAGTTATCGGGGAGGGGGTAAATTTTACAAAGTTTTCATACAATCAAAGAACTCTATATATATCATCATCATCTATCATCACAATCAAAGAACTCTATATATCATCATCATCATCATATCATTTACAGAAAAATTCTAAAGAAAAAATAATCTATATATCACAATATCAATATTTTCTATATACATACATCCATCCATACATACATACACATACATATACATCTATATTAATTATATATATATGAACAAAAAAATACTAATTCTATGAACAAAAAAACATCACATCAATATTTTCGTCCATCCATACATACATACATACATATATATATACATCTACATTATATATGAACAAAAAATACATAAACTTTACTAATAAAAAAAGACAGCGGGCCGGGCGGCGGCGGCTCACAGCGTGGGTGGCGACGGCGACGGCGGGGGCGGGGCAGGGCGCGGGCTCTGGGGCGGTGACGTACGGCGACGACGATGGCGGTGGCGGGGCAGGGGCGCGGGCTCGGGAGCGGCGACGACGACGGCGGGGGCGGGGCAAGGCGCGGGCTCGAGGGCGGTGACGGCGACGATGACGGCGGGGGCGGGGCAGGGCGCGGGCTCGGTGACGGTGACACGACGGCGGTGGCGGGGTAGGGGCGCGGGCTCGGGGACAGTGACGTCGACAGCGACGGCGGGGCCGGGGCAGGGCGCGGGCTCGGCGACGGCGCGGCGGAGGGGCCGGGGCACGGGCGCGGGCTCGGCAATGGCGACGGAGGGGGCGGGGCAGGGGCGCGGGCTCAGGGGCGGGGCGGCGACGGCGTCGGGGCAGCCTGGCGGCGTCGATGTGCTCGGCGTCGTCGGGGCAAACTGCAGATGAACTCTGAAAAATTTACTAAGTGTTTGCTTATATAGCAAAGCCATTGGTCCCGGTTCGTGACACCAACCGGGATCAATGCTCCCTTTAGTCCCGGTTGGTGCCACCAACCGGGACCAAAGGCCTCTTTGGTCCCGGTTGGTGGCACCAACCGGGACTAAAGGGGGGGCATTGGTTCCCGGTTGGTGCCACTAACCGGTACCCATGCCCCCCTTTAGTCCCGGTTGGTGCCACCAACCGGGACCACGGGACATGTGCTGCCCGAGTCGCGGCCAAAGTTTAGTCCCACCTTGCTAGTTGAGAGAGCTCGAGAGTGGTTTATAAGCGCTACTCGCCCACCCTCTCGAGCTCCTCTCAACTGCAGGCTTTCGGGCCTAACCATACACTATGTGCCTGTGGGGCCTACTGGGCCACGTGCGGGCCTGAATCCTGGCCCATGTTTGGGTTTCTAGTCGTATTGAGGCCGTGGTGGCCTAGTAGATGGCACTTTTTTTCTTTGTTGCTTTATTTATTTTATTTTGTTTCTACTTACAACAAAATACTTACTGTTGCTATTTTTATTTATTTTATTAAAGTTTATTTTTTTAATTCTTTTTGCTTTTAGGTCAAAAAAATTATAAACTTTCTGTTAGTGCCATTAGTTTTCAAATTTGAATAGTTTAAATTTGAATTCTTTGAAATTTGTGTGAATCACTAGTTTGTGATTAACTTTACTATAAAAATAGATTTTGGAGTGATTCTTTTTCCTGCTATTTAATATTACTGTGTTTTATGATTCTATTCAAAAACAAATTTTGTTATTTTAGTTTCTAACAAAAAAATCTTTATGATAATGCTTTTTGCTATTAAAGTTTCTAACAAAAACATTCTTTATGAAAATTCCTTTTGCTATTGGAGTTTTATAAAAGATTTTTAGTTGATTCTTTTGGCTATTGAAGAATATTATAGTTTTGTTTTAGTTGATCATAATAGCATATTTTAATTGATTATTTTTAGTTCATTCTTTTTGCTATTAGTTCATGAGCTATAAATGACCCTGAAATTGAAAAGCACTACAAATGAACTCTGAAAAGGTTGAAAGTTGGCATGGTGTCATCATTTCACCCACATAGGATGTGCTAAAAAGTTGAGAGGGTTACAGCAAAAACTGGATGCACTTCGTGTACAAAATGGACAATATCTTCCGAAGTATCAGGGTTTCGAACGAAAACTCATCAGTTACAAAGGGATTTCATTTTTTTGAACTTATTTGAACTCCAGACTTTGTGTGTGTTCAAAATGCACCATTCAAAGCCACATCATCAATTTTCAACCCTTTCTGACTTCATTTGTTATTTTTCATGCATTTACTGATTTTCATGAGCTATATGACCGTGAAATTGAAAAGCACTACGAATGAACTCTGAAAAGGTTGAAAGTTGGCATGGTGTCATCATTTCACCCACGTAGCATGTGCTAAAAAGTTGAGAGGGTTACGGCAAAAACTGGATGCACTTCGTGTACAAAATGGACAATCTCTTCCGAAGTATCAGGGTTTCGAACGAAAACTCATCAGCTACAAAGGGATTTCATTTTTTTGAACTTATTTGAACTCCAAACTTTTTGTGTGTTCAAAATGCACCATTCAAAGCCACATCATCAATTTTCAACCCTTTCTGACTTCATTTGTTATTTTTCATGCATTTACTGATTTTCATGAGCTATATGACCGTGAAATTGAAAAGCACTACAAATGAACTCTGAAAAGGTTGAAAGTTGGCATGGTGTCATCATTTCACCCACATAGCATGTGCTAAAAAGTTGAGAGGGTTACGACAAAAACTGGATGCACTTCGTGTACAAAATGGACAATCTCTTTCGAAGTATCAGGATTTCGGACGAAAACTCATCTGTTACAACAGGCATTTCAAATGAACTACAAAAAGGTTGAAAGTTGGCATTGTATCATCATAATAGTTATGGAGAGAAAGCCTTCACTTTTTCTTCGCTTGTTGTCCATGGATAATCTTCATCGTTTATCAGGATGCTTGGATCAGCCTTGACTTTGAAGGGAGGAATTTCATGAAACTTTTCATAATCTTTAGACATGTCTGTCTTGCCCTCCACTCCCACGATGTCCCTTTTTCCTGAAAGAACTATGTGGCGCTTTGGCTCCTCGTATGATGTATTCGCTTCCTTATCTTTTCTTTTTCTCGGTCTGGTAGACATGTCCTTCACATAGATAACCTGTGCCACATCATTGGCTAGGACGAACGGTTCGTCAGTGTACCCAAGATTGTTCAGATCCACTGTTGTCATTCCGTACTGTGGGTCTACCTGTACCCCGCCTCCTGACAGATTGACCCATTTGCACTTAAACAAAGGGACCTTAAAATCATGTCCGTAGTCAAGTTCCCATATGTCCACTATGTAACCATAATATGTGTCCTTTCCCCTCTCGGTTGCTGCATCAAAGCGGACACCGCTGTTTTGGTTGGTGCTCTTTTGATCTTGGGCGATCGTGTAAAATGTATTCCCATTTATCTCGTATCCTTTGTAAGTCAATACAGTCAAAGATGGTCCCCTGGACAACGAGTACAGCTCATCACAAACAGTGTTGTCACCTCTGAGACGTGTTTCCAACCAACTGCTGAAAGTCCTGATGTGTTCACATGTAATCCAGTCGTCGCACTGCTCCGGGTGTTTGGAGCGCAGACTGTTCTTGTGTTCATCGACATACGGGGTCACCAAGGTAGAGTTCTGTAGAACTGTGTAGTGTGCTTGAGACCAAGAATATCCGTCCCTGCATATTATTGAGTCCCCTCCAAGCGTGCCTTTTCCAGTCAGTCTCCCCTCATACCGCGATTTAGGGAGACCTATCTTCTTAAGGCCAGGAATGAAGTCAACACAAAACCCAATGACATCCTCTGTTTGATGGCCCATGGAGATGCTTCCTTCTGGCCTAGCGCGGTTACGCACATATTTCTTTAGGACTCCCATGAACCTCTCAAAGGGGAACATATTGTGTAGAAATACGGGCCCCAGAATGACAATCTCGTCGACTAGATGAACTAGGACGTGCATCATGATATTGAAGAAGGATGGTGGGAACACCAGCTCGAAACTGACAAGACATTGCGCCACATCACTCCTTAGCCTTGGTATGATTTCTGGATCGATCACCTTCTGAGAGATTGCATTGAGGAATGCACATAGCTTCACAATGGCTAATCGGACGTTTTCCGTGTAACACCCTGAGAATCATGCTACAGTAACCCCCTGTGATTAAGCTAATCATGTTGCTAAACAGGGCTTGATCACATTTGAACCACACCCCTGTCAAACTCCTAGTTCAAACTTCAAATATAATTAAAGTGGAAAATAAAAGTTTTCAAAAATTCAAACAAAAATGTTCAGTGGGTTCTAAATAATACACTGGTAATTATGGTGGAGAAAACACATTTTTATAAAATGTCTAAATACTTTTAAATGAAATAAAACAGAAAAGGAAATAAACAAATAAAAAGAAAACAGAAAACAGAAACAGTCAGAAAAAAAGAAAAAAAGGGAGCAGGCCTTCCCCCCCCACTGGACCCGTGGCCCATCTGCACCGAACCCCCCCGGCCCAAACTGGGTCGCACCCCCGCGCCCCCGGCCCAGCCCACCTCCTCCCTCGCCCCTTCCCTGTTCCCCCGACCCGGTCGGAACAGGGGCGCGCTGCCGCCGCACCACCTCGCCGGCGGTGAACCCCGCGAGAGGATAAGGGCGCCAGCGGCCCCCGCTCCCTCGGGCCTCTCTCCCACTCCCCCCGCTCACTCCCTCGGCCTCTGCGCCTCTCCCCCCGGATCCGCGCCGCTCCACTCTTCCCCACGCCCGACGCACTCGCCGCCGTTCCCGTCGTTCTCGCGGCCACCGTGCCCCACTCGCCACCCCGCCTTGTCGTACGACGTCGCCGCCCTCGACTACACCCCCTCCGCCTCTCCGTCGAAGCTCGGAGCCACCGCAACGGCCTCCCCGAGCTCGCCTTCAACCTCGGACACCGGCGACCCCCTTCTTCCCCGGCGCCGACCTGCTGCTCCTAAGCACCCACGGGCCTTTCTTGCGCCACGCGGTGAGCTCCTCTACCTCCTCCCCCACTCCGCTAGCTCGCCCACGCTCCCTAGCTTTTCCCCCACGCGCGCCCGAACGCCGCGCCGCGGAGCTCGCCGCCGGCGGGTCTCCGGTGACCAAATGGTCACGGGCTCAAGCCCACAGCGCTCCCCACCGCTCGTAGAAGCTCCCCAGCCCCTCCGCTTGCTCGACCGCCTGCCGTAGCCCTGTTCCCGTCGGGCACCCGTGCGCGCCGCCGCCTCCGCCGCTCGCCGGTGCCGATTCCGGCCAAGTCCGGCGAAGCCCCGGCCACCCCTGGATGCGGCGCTGTGAGTTCTTTCGAATGGACCTAGCCCCGTTCCTCCCCGAGCCCCGTAGCGCAATTCCGGCCAACTCCGGCGAGGGACCGCCGCGGTTTTGGTCGCCGGAGTTGCGCCGGCGCCGGCCGCCGACGTGGCTGGCCAGGCCCCACCCCCAGTGTCCCTGCCAGTGGCCCCCACGGGCCCTAGTTGACTGGGTTGACCCAGTCAACTGCTGACTGGGCAGGCCCAGTCACTGACATGCGGGCCCCGCCGCAAAAATTAAAAAAAGAAAAGAAAAAGAAAATGTTTTATAAATAAAAATAATTAGTTTAATTAATCTCTCACTGACAGGTGGGCCCAGTAGTTAATTAACTAAAAACTAATTAGTTTAATCCTCGTTAACCCACTGTCTATGACAGGTGGGTCCCCCTTGTCAGTTTGACCAGTCAACCCGGACTGTTGACCGCTGACGTCACTCATACGTCATGCTGACGTCATATCCCTTTTTCTGTTAATTAAATAATTCCAGAAATTCAAATAAACTTTGAAAATTCATATCTTTTAAACCGTAACTCGGATGAAAATGTTTTCTATATGAAAGTTGCTCAGAACGACGAGACGAATCCGAATACGCAGTCCGTTCATCCACCACACCTCCCTAACCTATCAAACTAGCAACTTTCCCCCTCCGGTCCGTTTGTCCGAAAACGCGAAACATCGGGGATACGTCCCGGATGTTCCCCCCCCTTCACCGGTACCACCTACTGTCGCGTTAGGACACCCCTAGCACCGCTCATTGTCATGTCACGCATCGTCATGCTTATGTTTGCATTGTATTTACTGTTTCTTCCCCCTCTTCTCTCCGGTAGACTACGAGACCGACACTGCTGCTGCCCAGTTCGACTACGGAGTCGACGACCCCTCCTACTTGTCAGAGCAACCAGGCAAGCCCCCCCCTTGATCACCAGATATCGCCTACTCTCCTCTATACTGCTTGCATTAGAGTAGTGTAGCATGTTACTGCTTTTCGATATCCTATCCTGATGCATAGCCTATCCTTGCTACTACTGTTGTTACCTTTACCTGCAATCCTACATGCTTAGTATAGGATGCTAGTTTTCCATCAGTGGCCCTACATTCTTGTCCGTCTGCTGTGCTATACTATCGGGCCGTGATCACCTGGGCGGTGATCGCGGGTATATACTTATATACTATATACATGACACATGAGATGACTAAAGTCGGGTCGGCTCGTAGGAGTACCCGCAAGTGGATCTTTGTGGCGGAGCGACAGGGAAGGTTGAGACCGCCTAGGTGAGAGGTGGGCCTGGCCCTGGTCGGCGTTCGCGGATACTTAACACGCTTAACGAGATCTTGGTATTTGATCTGAGTCTGGCCATTTGGTCTATACGCACTAACCATCTACGTGGGAGTAGTTATGGGTATCCCGACGTCGTGGTATCAGCCGAAGCTCTTTTGACGTCAGCGACTGAGTGGCGCGCGCCGGATTGGACTGGAACGCCACTAGGCTAGGTCTGCTTCCGGCCGCGTACGCAACGTGCAGGTGTGCATAGGGCGATGGGCCCAGACCCCTGCGCGCATAGGTTTAGACCGGCGTGCTGGCCTCTCTGTTGAGCCTAGGTGGGGCTGCGACGTGTTGATCTTACGAGGCCGGGCATGACCCAGAAAAGTGTGTCCGGCCAAATGGGATCGAGCGTGTTGGGTTATGTGGTGCACCCCTGCAGGGAAGTTTATCTATTCGAATAGCCGTGTCCCTCGGTAAAAGGACGACCCGGAGTTGTACCTTGAGCTTATGACAACTAGAACTGGATACTGAATAAAATACACCCTTCCAAGTGCCAGATACAACCCGGTGATCGCTCTCTAACAGGGCGACGAGGAGGGGATCACCGGGTAGGATTATGCTATGCGATGCTACTTGGAGGACTTCATTCTACTCTCTTCTACATGCTGCAAGATGGAGTTGTCCAGAAGCGTAGTCTTCGACAGGACTAGCTATCCCCCTCTTATTCTGGCATTCTGCAGTTCAGTCCACTGATATGCCCCTTTACACATATACCCATGCATATGTAGTGTAGCTCCTTGCTTGCGAGTACTTTGGATGAGTACTCACGGTTGCTTTTCTCCCTCTTTTCCCCTTTCTATACCGGATTGTCGCAACCAGATGCTGGAGTTCAGGAGCCAGACGTCACCGTCGACGACGACACCTACGACACTGGAGGTGCCTACTACTACGTGCAGGCCGCTGACGACGACCAGGAGTAGTTAGGAGGTCCCAGGCAGGAGGCCTTGCCTTTTCGATCGTTGCTACTTTTGTGCTAGCCTTCTTAAGGCAAACTTGTTTAACTTATGTCTGTACTCAGATATTGTTGCTTCCGCTGACTCGTCTATGATCGAGCACTTGTATTCGAGCCCTCGAGGCCCCTGGCTTGTATAATGATGCTTGTATGACTTATTTTTTGTTGTAGAGTTGTGTTGTGATATCTACCCGTGAGTCCCTGATCGTGATCGTACACATTTGCGTGCATGATTAGTGTACGGTCAAATCGGGGGCGTCACAAGTTGGTATTAGAGCCGACTGCCTGTAGGAACCCCCCCTTCCACACTCCTTGGCCGAAGTCGAGTCTAGACATTGCAAACTTATACTAACATGGCTGTGCGGCTTACGGGCCCACGTCGCCATTGGGTGGTACTAGGATCTTTTACTCCTCGACCTTTACTCTGGGACTCTGAACTCTCTTCTACTCGGGTTAAACGAATTTACTAACTCTAACACTAGGATCCCGTGACCGCGTTCACCCCAAAGATGGATAAACCATAGTTGTTTCTTAGAATAGTATTTTGAACAATTCACACACTGTCATTTGACTCCTTTGAAATGTCTTTGCTTTCAGATGGAACCCACGAGGCAAGTCGTTCGCCACACGATGGCCATTGGTGCCTCGGGATCACCTGCGGTGCTAGCTGAGATGATGACCTATCTGGGTTATCGCTGGCACCCTGAGTACACCGTCTACGAGGAGTTCCAGGACTTTAACCAGGAGCAGTACCGTGCCATCGTCCACCTCTACTCTCGGGAGTACGACTCCACTACTGTGCTGCACACCGCACATGGTGTTGGTGTGACCATCGATATGGCTGTCCACGATGCAGCCTATGCTGCTCTGACACGTCTTCGTGGAGAGTATCGGGAGTTGGACACCTCTCCTTTCAGGCACATTGCTATCGCCTCTGATGTTGGTGCGGAGGGATACTATACTGCTGCCTACTCCACTGTCACCCGGGAGCCCTTCTACCATCAGCACCTGGTTCTGCATGCTGATGGGCTGGATCGAGCTAACCGAGCTCTTCGCCACGATATGTACACCACCCGTCAGCACCTTTACCGTGCTCTGACGCTACTGCACCCCTTTGTCCGGTCTGGACAGGTACCGCGTGCTGCGATCTACCCAGTCAGGACCGTGATGCCCCACGGTGTTGGTTGGCCAGAGGTGGGAGGCTACTCTCCCGCACTTGGTTCTCTTCTGCCACCTGAGCGTCGGACTCTACACCTGAGTATCCGCGGCCCCCAGTCTGCTGACGTGGAGGACTATCCGTTGCCTCACTACCAGCTGACGGGCTACGATTACCTCCACAGTACCTCTTGGGACTGATGTAGGCTTGCTTGTAGTATTAGTTGCAGTCGCCGCGAGCCTGTGTGCCGCCTATGATGTTTTAGTCTATGTACTGAACTCTGTGTACTGAACTCTATGCATGACCGCTTTTGTAAGTTATGCCGACTACTATGTAGTAGCTATCGTGCTCCTTCCAATAATGCATGTTTCATCATGAATGATTCTTGTCATTGCAAATTTTCTCAAATGCTGAACTACCCCTGTTATATATTAGCAGGATGGTTAGACCAGGTGGTCGTGGTCGTGGTGGCGATGCCCCACCACCACCTGAGTACATGGCTGGTATGATCCAACAGTTTGAACTGAACCGCCAATTCATGGAAAATATGATGGCTCAGTTTCCTCGCCCCAATATGAACCAACAGCCAGCTCAAGTGACTCTTCAAGATTTCATACGCCTCAACCCAACCATCTACCGCAGCTCAACTCAGCCTCTGGATGCTGATGACTGGCTTCGTGACATCACCTATGAGTTGGAGTCTGCTGATGTAGCCCCTGCCAGCTATGTCAATTTTGCTTCCTTCTTCTTGAAGGGACCCGCAGCTCAATGGTGGGACAGCCACAGGCGTACTCTGCCAGCTGGAACAATCATCACCTGGCCAGACTTCCAAGCTGCTTTCCGTGCCCGCTTCATTCCTCAGGGAGTCATGGACCGGAAGAAGCGTGAGTTCCGCAACCTCACCCAAGGCAACAAAACTGTCGAAGCTTATCAGTGGGAGTTTCTGGACTTGTCCCGCTATGCTGAAGAAGACATTGCAACTGATGCACGCAGACAGGAGAAGTTCCGTGATGGCCTTCAAGCTGACATCAAGCTCGCACTTCTAGTGCATGACTTTGCTGATTTCGCCACCTTGGTGAACAAGGCCATCAATGTCGAAACTGGCCTGCAGGAATACCAGAGCTCTCACAGGCGCAACCGTGACACGGGCTCATCTTCGGGCCCACCCTCACAGAAGCGTAAGATATGGATCCCGAACAGCATGTATCGTCCAAATGCTTCTGCCCCAAAGCAGACCTATGCTGCCCCTCGTCTGCCTACACCACCGTCCAGGCAGTCAAGACTTCCAGCTCCACCATCCCAAGCTCCTGTTCCCACTCCGAATAATGGCTTGTGCTTCAGGTGTGGTCAACCAGGGCACCATGCTAAAGAATGCAACCAGAACCAGAATCAACTGGCCCTTCCAGCAACTGGCCGTGGTAACAATCAGCCCCGCAATAACAATGCTAAGTCTTATGGACGTGCTCATGCCAACCACGTTGATCTCAACGAAGCTCAAGACCAGCCTGCTACTGTGATGGGTACACTCCTCGTAAATTCAGTACCAGCATCCGTTTTATTTGATACAGGTGCATCGCATTCATTCATGTCAGAAGATTTTGCATACAAGCACGACGTTAAATGTGAGGAGATGAACACCTCTGTATTGGTCAAAACCCCCGTGGGACAGTGCCAAACCTCCTTGGTTGGCATCGATGTCCCCGTGGAAATCGAAGGGCTGGAATTCTATGCCTCTCCCATTATCCTGAAGACGTCTAACATCGACCTCATTTTGGGTATGGATTGGTTGAAAGCGCATACTGCTTCTATAGTTTGCGCCACTAAAACCGTCCATCTGCTACACCCTTCGGATGAAATAGTTGCTTACCAAGCTCATCTGGTGCAAAATGCCGAGGCAAGGCTCTATGCATTGAATGCATTGAACGCTGCACCACTCGAGGGCATTGAAAACATTCCCGTCGTGCGTGAATTCCTCGACGTCTTCCCTGAAGAACTTCCAGGGATTCCCCCTGCTAGAGCTGTCGAATTCATCATCGACTTGAAACCAGGCACCACTCCTATAGCCAAGCGACCCTACAAAATGCCGCCGCATGAACTCCTTGAGCTTAAGGAGGAAATCGACAAGTCTCTTCGCAAAGGATTCATTCGCCCAAGTTGCTCTCCTTGGGGAGCACCTTCTCTCTTTGTCAAGAAGAAGGATGGGACAAACCGGTTAGTTCAAGACTACCGTCCTATAAACCAAGCTACCATTCAGAATAAATACCCTCTTCCTCGGATCAATGATCTGTATGATCAACTGGCGGGTTCGTCAGTGTTCTCTAAGCTCGACTTGAGGTTGGGCTACCACCAGATCCGTGTTCGCGAAGAGGATATCCCAAAGACCGCCTTCGTGACTCGCTATGGTTCATACGAGTACACCGTCATGTCTTTCGGTTTAACCAATGCTCCAGCCACCTTCTCTCGTCTGATGAACTACATATTCATGGATTACCTCGACAAGTTCGTCGTGGTTTATCTGGATGATATCCTGATATTTTCCAAGAACGAAGAAGAACATGCTGAACATCTTCGACTTGTGCTGGAAAAGCTACGAGAACATCAACTATATGCCAAGTTCTCTAAATGTGAATTCTGGCTACCTGAAGTAACCTATCTTGGGCATGTCATCTCTAAGGATGGTATTGCCGTCAACCCCGAGCGAGTTCAGGCTATTCTTGATTGGACTCCTCCCAAGAACGTTAAGCAAGTCAGAAGTTTTCTCGGTCTCGCCAGCTATTGCCGTCGATTTGTCGAGAACTTCTCCAAGATCGCCAGGCCTCTGACTAACCTGTTGCATAAGGGCGTCAAGTTCCAATGGACAGACAAATGTCAGGAAAGTTTCCAAGCACTCAAAGACAAGTTGACTTCTGCTCCAGTTCTAGCTCCACCTGATACTAAGAAGGACTTTGTCATTTACTGCGACGCTTCCCGTCAAGGATTAGGCTGTGTCCTAATGCAAGACCGCAAAGTGATTGCTTATGCCTCTCGACAATTGCGCCCTCACGAAGAGAACTACCCAGTTCACGACCTCGAACTTGCTGCTGTCATTCATGCGCTGAAGCAGTGGCGACATTACCTTCTCGGTAATCGTTGCGAGATCTTCACTGACCACCAAAGTCTGAAGTATCTGTTTACTCAACCAGATCTGAACCTCCGTCAGCAGAGATGGATGGAGCTTGTTGCAGACTTTGACTTGGGTATTTCCTATACTCCAGGCAAGGCTAATGTAATGGCTGATGCCTTGAGCCGCAAGTCTTACTGCAACCACCTCCAGGTTCATAAAGTTCAGCCCTCGCTTGTTGAAGAATTCAGGAAGCTGAACCTCCATATTGTTCCTCCGGGTACACTCGCTCCCCCTCCTAAGAAATTTGGCAAGGTGAACCTCCACGTTGTTACCCAGGGTTCCCTCAATACCCTAGTTGCTAAACCAGATCTCGAGGACAGCATCAAAAGGCTACAGAGGTATGACTCTGAAGCCCACAAGATTAAGCGCTACCTCGCAGAAGGAAAGCCCTCATTCTTCACCATTGCTGAAGATGGCACCCTATACTTCAAGGGCCGCCTAGTGGTGCCATGTGCAGAGAAAAACCTGGATATGACACAGGAAGTTATGAAAGAAGCTCATGATACGCCTCTATGTATCCATCCTGGTAGTACAAAGATGTACCAAGATATCCGTCAGAGATTCTGGTGGACTAATATGAAGCAAGACATTGCTCGTTATGTTGCTGAGTGTGACGTTTGCCGTCGTATCAAAGCAGAACATCAAAGGCCTGCTGGAACTCTGCAACCTATCTCTATTCCTGAATGGAAATGGGACCATGTTGAGATGGACTTCGTCACTGGATTTCCCAAATCACAGAAAGGTAATGATGCTATTCTTGTCGTCATTGACCGGCTTTCCAAAGTTGCACATTTCCTGGCAGTCAAAGAAACGATCACTGCTAGCCAGTTGGCAACGCTCTATATGTCCAGGATTGTTTCACTCCACGGTATTCCATTGGTTATCAGTTCAGACCGTGGTAGCTTATTCACTTCAAGATTCTGGGCAAGTTTCCAAGAAGCTATGGGAACTCATCTGTCATTCAGTACTGCGTTTCATCCTCAATCGCAAGGACAAGTTGAACGCGTCAATCAAGTTCTCGAAGACATGCTTCGAGCTTGTGTTATTTCCTTCGGCAAGAAATGGGAGGAATCTCTCCCGTATGCTGAGTTCTCTTATAATAATAGCTATCAAGCTAGTCTGAAGATGGCCCCCTTCGAAGTGTTATATGGACGAAAGTGCCGAACCCCTCTGAACTGGTCAGAAACTGGGGAACGTCCACTCTTCGGTCCGGATATTATCCAAGATGCCGAAGAACAAGTCCGCATTATTCGCGAGAATCTCAAGACTGCTCAGTCACGTCAGAAGAGTCAGTATGACCGTCATCATAAAGACATGGTCTATCAACCTGGCGAAAAGGCTTATCTTCGAGTCACACCTATGAAGGGTGCTCACCGCTTCGGGATCAAGGGCAAACTAGCTCCTCGCTATATTGGCCCATTCACTATTCTCGAAAGGCGTGGAAAAGTGGCATACCAACTGGAACTACCGCCGAACCTTTCTCAGGTTCACGATGTGTTCCATGTGTCACAGCTCCGCCGTTGCTTCAAGGATCCAATCCGAGCTGTGGATCACGAAGTGCTCGAATTGCAGCAAGACCTCTCCTATAAGGAGCAACCGGTCCGCATTCTCGACCAAGCTGAACGCCGCACACGTCAGAAGGCGATCAAGTTTCTCAAAGTCCAGTGGTCGCACCATTCTGAAGATGAGGCCACTTGGGAACGAGAGGATCGTCTGCGCGAAGAATACCCCGCACTGTTTCCTTCTACCTCCTAAATCTCGGGACGAGATTTCTTGTAGTGGAGGAGATTTGTAACACCCTGAGAATCATGCTACAGTAACCCCCTGTGATTAAGCTAATCATGTTGCTAAACAGGGCTTGATCACATTTGAACCACACCCCTGTCAAACTCCTAGTTCAAACTTCAAATATAATTAAAGTGGAAAATAAAAGTTTTCAAAAATTCAAACAAAAATGTTCAGTGGGTTCTAAATAATACACTGGTAATTATGGTGGAGAAAACACATTTTTATAAAATGTCTAAATACTTTTAAATGAAATAAAACAGAAAAGGAAATAAACAAATAAAAAGAAAACAGAAAACAGAAACAGTCAGAAAAAAATAAAAAAGGGAGCAGGCCTTCCCCCCCCCACTGGACCCGTGGCCCATCTGCACCGAACCCCCCCGGCCCAAACTGGGCCGCACCCCCGCGCCCCCGGCCCAGCCCACCTCCTCCCTCGCCCCTTCCCTGTTCCCCCGACCCGGTCGGAACAGGGGCGCGCTGCCGCCGCACCACCTCGCCGGCGGTGAACCCGCGAGAGGATAAGGGCGCCAGCGGCCCCCGCTCCCTCGGGCCTCTCTCCCACTCCCCCCGCTCACTCCCTCGGCCTCTGCGCCTCTCCCCCCGGATCCGCGCCGCTCCACTCTTCCCCACGCCCGACGCACTCGCCGCCGTTCCCGTCGTTCTCGCGGCCACCGTGCCCCACTCGCCACCCCGCCTTGTCGTACGACGTCGCCGCCCTCGACTACACCCCCTCCGCCTATCCGTCGAAGCTCGGAGCCACCGCAACGGCCTCCCCGAGCTCGCCTTCAACCTCGGACGCCGGCGACCCCCTTCTTCCCCGGCGCCGACCTGCTGCTCCTAAGCACCCACGGGCCTTTCTTGCGCCACGCGGTGAGCTCCTCTACCTCCTCCCCCACTCCGCTAGCTCGCCCACGCTCCCTAGCTTTTCCCCCACGCGCGCCCGAACGCCGCGCCGCGGAGCTCGCCGCCGGCGGGTCTCCGGTGACCAAATGGTCACGGGCTCAAGCCCACAGCGCTCCCCACCGCACGTAGAAGCTCCCCAGCCCCTCCGCTTGCTCGACCGCCTGCCGTAGCCCTGTTTCCGTCGGGCACCCGTGCGCGCCGCCGCCTCCGCCGCTCGCCGGCGCCGATTCCGGCCAAGTCCGGCGAAGCCCCGGCCACCCCTGGATGCGGCGCTGCGAGTTCTTTCGAATGGGCCTAGCCCCGTTCCTCCCCGAGCCCCGTAGCGCAATTCCGGCCAACTCCGGCGAGGGACCGCCGCGGTTTTGGTCGCCGGAGTTGCGCCGGCGCCGGCCGCCGACGTGGCTGGCCAGGCCCCACCCCCAGTGTCCCTGCCAGTGGCCCCCACGGGCCCCAGTTGACTGGGTTGACCCAGTCAACTGCTGACTGGGCAGGCCCAGTCACTGACATCGGGCCCCGCCGCAAAAATTAAAAAAAGAAAAGAAAAGAAAATGTTTTATAAATAAAAATAATTAGTTTAATTAATCTCTCACTGACAGGTGGGCCCAGTAGTTAATTAACTAAAAACTAATTAGTTTAATCCTCTGTTAACCCACTGTCTATGACAGGTGGGTCCCCCTTGTCAGTTTGACCAGTCAACCCGGACTGTTGACCGCTGACGTCACTCATACGTCATGCTGACGTCATATCCCTTTTTCTGTTAATTAAATAATTCCAGAAATTCAAATAAACTTTGAAAATTCATATCTTTTAAACCGTAACTCGGATGAAAATGTTTTCTATATGAAAGTTGCTCAGAACGACGAGACGAATCCGAATACGCAGTCCGTTCATCCACCACACCTCCCTAACCTATCGAACTAGCAACTTTCCCCCTCCGGTCCGTCTGTCCGAAAACGCGAAACATCGGGAATACCTCCCGGATGTTCCCCCCCTTCACCGGTACCACCTACTGTCGCGTTAGGACACCCCTAGCACCGCTCATTGTCATGTCACGCATCGTCATGCTTATGTTTGCATTGTATTTACTGTTTCTTCCCCCTCTTCTCTCCGGTAGACTACGAGACCGACACTGCTGCTGCCCAGTTCGACTACGGAGTCGACGACCCCTCCTACTTGCCAGAGCAACCAGGCAAGCCCCCCCCTTGATCACCAGATATCGCCTACTCTCCTCTATACTGCTTGCATTAGAGTAGTGTAGCATGTTACTGCTTTTCGATATCCTATTCTGATGCATAGCCTATCCTTGCTACTACTGTTGTTACCTTTACCTGCAATCCTACATGCTTAGTATAGGATGCTAGTTTCCATCAGTGGCCCTACATTCTTGTCCGTCTGCTGTGCTATACTATCGGGCCGTGATCACCTGGGCGGTGATCACGGGTATATACTTATATACTATATACATGACACATGTGATGACTAAAGTCGGGTCGGCTCGTAGGAGTACCCGCAAGTGGATCTTTGTGGCGGAGCGACAGGGCAGGTTGAGACCGCCTAGGTGAGAGGTGGGCCTGGCCCTGGTCGGCGTTCGCGGATACTTAACACGCTTAACGAGATCTTGGTATTTGATCTGAGTCTGGCCATTTGGTCTATACGCACTAACCATCTACGTGGGAGTAGTTATGGGTATCCCGACGTCGTGGTATCAGCCGAAGCTCTTTTGACGTCAGCGACTGAGTGGCGCGCGCCGGATTGGACTGGAACGCCACTAGGCTAGGTCTGCTTCCGGCCGCGTACGCAACGTGCAGGTGTGCATAGGGCGATGGGCCCAGACCCCTGCGCGCATAGGTTTAGACCGGCGTGCTGACCTCTCTGTTGAGCCTAGGTGGGGCTGCGACGTGTTGATCTTACGAGGCCGGGCATGACCCAGAAAAGTGTGTCCGGCCAAATGGGATCGAGCGTGTTGGGTTATGTGGTGCACCCCTGCAGGGAAGTTTATCTATTCGAATAGCCGTGTCCCTCGGTAAAAGGACGACCCGGAGTTGTACCTTGAGCTTATGACAACTAGAACTGGATACTGAATAAAATACACCCTTCCAAGTGCCAGATACAACCCGGTGATCGCTCTCTAACAGGGCGACGAGGAGGGGATTGCCGGGTAGGATTATGCTATGCGATGCTACTTGGAGGACTTCAATCTACTCTCTTCTACATGCTGCAAGATGGAGATGTCCAGAAGCGTAGTCTTCGACAGGACTAGCTATCCCCCTCTTATTCTGGCATTCTGCAGTTCAGTCCACTGATATGCCCCTTTACACATATACCCATGCATATGTAGTGTAGCTCCTTGCTTGCGAGTACTTTGGATGAGTACTCACGGTTGCTTTTCTCCCTCTTTTCCCCTTTCTATACCGGATTGTCGCAACCAGATGCTGGAGTTCAGGAGCCAGACGCCACCGTCGACGACGACACCTACGACACTGGAGGTGCCTACTACTACGTGCAGGCCGCTGACGACGACCAGGAGTAGTTAGGAGGTCCCAGGCAGGAGGCCTTGCCTTTTCGATCGTTGCTACTTTTGTGCTAGCCTTCTTAAGGCAAACTTGTTTAACTTATGTCTGTACTCAGATATTGTTGCTTCCGCTGACTCGTCTATGATCGAGCACTTGTATTCGAGCCCTCGAGGCCCCTGGCTTGTATAATGATGCTTGTATGACTTATTTTTTTGTTGTAGAGTTGTGTTGTGATATCTACCCGTGAGTCCCTGATCGTGATCGTACACATTTGCGTGCATGATTAGTGTACGGTCAAATCGGGGGCGTCACATTCCGGTAGAAGCCCCCTCAATGCAACTGGAAGCAGTTGCGTCATAATCACGTGGCAGTCATGAGACTTTAGGTTCTGGAACTTTTTCTTTGGCATATTTATTATTCCCTTTATATTCGACGAGAAGCCAGTCGGGACCTTCATACTGAGCAGGCATTCAAAGAAGATTTCTTTCTCTTCTTTCGTAAGAGCATAGCTGGCAGGACCTTCATACTGCTTCGGAGGCATGCCGTCTTTTCCGTGCAAACGTTGCAGGTCCTCCCGTGCCTCGGGTGTATCTTTTGTCTTCCCATACACGCCCAAGAAGCCTAGCAGGTTCACGCAAAGGTTCTTCGTCACGTGCATCACGTCGATTGAAGAGCGGACCTCTAGCTCTTTCCAGTAGGGTAGGTCCCAAAATATAGATTTCTTCTTCCACATGGGTGCGTGTCCCTCAGCGTCATTCGGAACAGCTAGTCCGCCGGGACCCTTTCCAAAGATTACGTGTAAATCATTGACCATAGCAAGTACGTGATCACCGGTACGCATGGCGGGCTTCTTCCGGTGATCTGCCTCGCCTTTGAAATGCTTGCCTTTCTTTCGACATTGATGGTTGGTCGGAAGAAATCGACGATGGCCCAGGTACACATTCTTCCTGCATTTGTCCAGGTATATACTTTCAGTGTCATCTAAACAGTGCGTGCATGCGTGGTATCCCTTGTTTGTCTGTCCTGAAAGGTTACTGAGAGCGGGCCAAACATTGATGGTTACAAACAGCAACGCGTGCAGGTTAAATTCCTCCTTTTTGTGCTCATCCCACGTACGTACACCGTTTCCATTCCACAGCTGTAAAAGTTCTTCAACTAATAGCCTTAGGTACACATCAATGTCGTTGCCGGGTTGCTTAGGGACTTGGATGAGAACTGGCATCATAATGAACTTCCGCTTCATGCACATCCAAGGAGGAAGGTTATACATACATAGAGTCACGGGCCAGGTGCTATGATTGCTGCTCTGCTCCCCGAAAGGATTAATGCCATCCGCGCTTAAACCAAACCATACGTTCCTTGGGTCAGCTGCAAACTCAGCCCACTACTTTCTCTCGATTTTTCTCCACTGCGACCCGTCAGCGGGTGCTCTCAACTTCCCGTCTTTCTTACGGTCCTCACTGTGCCATCGCATCAACTTGGCATGCTCTTCGTTTCTAAAAAGACGTTTCAACCGTGGTATTATAGGAGCATACCACATCACCTTCGCAGGAACCCTCTTCCTGGGGGGCTCGCCGTCAACATCACCAGGGTCATCTCGTCTGATCTTATACCGCAATGCACCGCATACTGGGCATGCGTTCAGATCCTTGTACGCATCGCGGTAGAGGATGCAGTCATTAGGGCATGCATGTATCTTCTGCACCTCCAATCCTAGAGGGAATACGACCTTCTTTGCTGCGTATGTACTGTCGGGCAATTTGTTATCCTTTGGAAGCTTCTTCTTCAATATTTTCAATAGCTTCTCAAATCCTTTGTCAGGCACAGCATTCTCTGCCTTCCACTGCAGCAATTCCAGTACGGTACCGAGCTTTGTGTTGCCATCTTTGCAATTGGGGTACAACCCTTTTTTGTGATCCTCTAACATGCGATCGAACTTCAGCTTCTCCTTTTGACTTTCGCATTGCGTCCTTGAATCGACAATGACCCGGCGGAGATCATCATCATCGGGCACTGGTTCCTCTTGATCTTCAGCAGCTTCCCCCCTTGCAGCATCATTGGGCACATCGTCTGGTTCCTCTTAATCTTTAGCAGCTTCCCCCGTTGCAGCATCACCGTATTCAGGGGGCACATAGTTGTCATCGTCCTCTTCTTCTTTGCCGTCTTCCATCATAACCCCTATTTCTCCGTGCCTCGTCCAAACATTATAGTGTGGCATGAAACCCTTGTAAAGCATGTGGGTGTGAAGGATTTTTCCGGTCAGAGTAAGACTTCGTATTCCCACATGTAGGGAATGGACAACACATAAAACCATTCTGCTTGTTTGCCTCAGCCACTTCGAGAAAATCATGCACGCCCTTAATGTACTCGAAGGTGTGTCTGTCACCGTACATCCATTGCCGGTTCATCTGCGTGCATTATATATAATTAAGTGTGTCAAAAACCATTACAGAACATCATGAATAGATAATTAAGTGACCAAATTAATAGAAGTTCATCATCACATTAAAACCAAAGTACATACATAGTTCTCATCTAACAACATATAGCTCTCCAGAGCATCTAATTAATTAAACCATACATTGAAACTATGTAAAACATTTCAATGCGAAAACAAATGCGATCATAATCGCAACCAAGGTAACAATTGATCCAACGGCATAATGATACCAAGCCTCGGTATGAATGACATATTTTCTAATCTTTCTAATCTTCAAGCGCATTGCATCCATCTTGATCTTGTGATCATCGACGACATCCGCAACATGCAACTCCAATATCATCTTCTCCTCCTCAATTTTTTTTTTATTTTTTCCTTCAAGTAATTGTTTTATTCTTCAACTAAATTTAACCTCTCGACAATAGGGTCGGTTGGAATTTCCGGTTCAACCACCTCCTAGATAAATAAAATCTATGTCACGTTGGTCGGCATATTTGTCATAAACAATAAATGAACCAAATAGTTATAAAAAGATAATATATACCACATCCGAATCATAGACAGGACGAGGGCCGACGCGGGCAGATACCAAAACCATCGCACTATGTAATAAGAAGGAATAATAAAAGTAACAAAATTAGACAAGTATCTATCTAAAGTAAGAATTTTTTTCTTTCAGAAAGAAGATAAGAACAAGAGGCTCACCACGGTGGTGCTGGCGACGAGATCGGCGTGGGCGATCGACGGCGGTGAAGACGGGGACGGGACGTGACGGACCGCTAAACCTAGACAAATCTCGGGGAAAATGAAGCTCGGAGGTCGAGTTTCGAGAGGAGAAAGATTAACTAGTGTGGCTCAGACATTTCATCGAACACCTCATGTGCATAGGAGGTGAGCTAGAGCACCCAAATGCCCTCCCCTCGCCGGCCAGAAAAAACAGAGCACTGTGGAGTGCTCTGCTGTGGCGATGGGGTATATATAGGCAACTCATTGGTCCCGGTTCGTGGCACCAACCGGGACCATTGGTCCCGGTTGGTGCCACGAACCGGTACGCATGCCCCCCTTTAGTCCCGGTTGGTGGCACCAACCGGGACCAAAGGCCTTGTGCTGCCCCGCGTCAAAAGTTTAGTCCCACCTCGCTAGTTGAGAGAGCTCGAGAATGGTTTATAAGCGCTGTTGCGCCCACCCTCTCGAGCTCCTCTCAACTGCAGGCTTTCGGGCCTAACCGTTATCTTTGCTTGTGGGGCCTACTGGGCCTTCTGCGGGCCTGAATCCTGACCCATGGATGGGTTTCAAGTCGTATTCAGGCCGTGGTGGCCCAGTAGGTGGCATAATTTTTTTCCCTGTTTTTTGTTTTCTCTTTTGCTTTATTTATTTTGTTTTGTTTCTACTTACAACAAAAAACTTATTTATTTTATTCCATTTTGTTTCTAATTACTTATGTATTTTACTTTATTTATTTTATTTTTATTTATTTTACTGCTGCTATTTTTATTTATTTTACTGCTGCTATTTTTATTTATTTTATTTACTATAGTTTATTTTATTTTATTAAGGTTTATTTATTTTATTTACTATAAAAAATGAACATAGATGAGTCTATAGAGAAAATTCAACCTAAATTCATAATAAATTTCTATGAAATTCAAAGAAATTTACTCTGAATTTAGGTCAAATTTCCTGTATAAGGGCATCTATTTTCACTTTGAGAGGAGCTCAACAAGGCAGAGAGGGACGGGCTTATAAACCGGTGTGAGCGCCCTTCGGTTGGCGAGGTGGGACTAAACTCTGACCGCAACTAGGACCAACCCTTTAGTCCCGGTTTGTGGTATGAACCAGGACTAAAGGGTGAGCCTCTGGTCCCGGTTCAAGCCACCAACCGGGACCAATGATGATGGGCCAGGAGCGAGGCCCATTGGTCCCGGTTTGTCCCACCAACCGAGACCAAAGGGGCCGGACGAACCGGGACCAATGCCCCCACGAGGCCCGGCAGGCCCCTGGCCGCATGAACCGGGACCAATGCTCACATTAGTCCCGGTTCGTGACTGAACCGGGACTAATGTGAATATTGCCCTGTGACCAAAACCCAGTTTTCTACTAGTGTTAAGGTCGAATTCAAATACCAATCGTCCAAAAGATCACAATGAAATAAAATGCATGTCACTTATTTAGGGAGAGAGAAGTCAATCAGGAGCTATGCACGCAACCGTCCTTTTGTGCATGCTTTCTTACCTCCTCACAAAAGCTAACACAACTTGATTCATACTATTTGCTTGTACTATATATCAATTTACAACAACTGCTTTACCCGCAAAAGCTAGCAGAAATCTTCATGCATATTTGAACGGTTGATACTGCTCCGCTACCTTGCGGAGCCGTTAAAAAAAATGTGAGTTAGTGATTTGGGGAATTTGTGGAGCAAGGTCCATGTATATGACCTAGGTACGGGATTACACACACGAGAGATTTACCCAGTTCCGGGACTGTATTCGAGAGGTAATACCCTACTCATCCTCAGTGTTTGATCAAGCCTAAAAAAACATGTTGACCAGGCTGGAAAGCACAACGGTTGAGTCGGCCAGGTGGCCAGCTAGCCAAAAAAGAAGAAGAAGAAGCAATTATTACCCTAGGTTTACTGCCATGTAAATAATGCTCAGTTTTTTTTTTGAACGAGTAAATAGTGCTAGCTTGATGGCGCTGTTTGAAACGCCAACTTTTAGATCCATCCAGTCGCAGAGTGGTGGATTTCGCCGCGGCGACTATTTCTCACTTTAAGCGAGTGCTGCTTCTTGTCTCGTTGAAGCGAATCCCCCGCACTGTAGCTATTGGGCCAGCTTGTTAGCACGCTTTTAAAAGCTTTAAGTGAATGCTGAGAGTAACTAGTTGACGAGCACTCCTTCGGGTGCCTTCCAATGATCACTTGGGGTGGATTGAGAGCGCGTCACTTACATGCTCTCAGCCGCTGCCATGTCGCACTCTGGGCGCTCCCTCCAAATTTTTTATTTATTTTTGCGCACGCATTTTTGGTTTTTTAGACAGTTTTTTCCGGGTTTTTTGAACTTTTGGTTTTTCACCGGTCTTTCTTACCTTTCCGCACGCGTTTTTTCTTTCATGAGAGGCATGGTTTTGCTCCCGCGAGAGGCACGGACGTGACTCTCGGAAATAGAAAAAAACATGTTTTCTCTTTTTTTTTCCGCGAGAGGAGCGGGCGTGCCTCTCAGAAATGAAAAAAAACGTGTTTCCTTTTTTTTTCTTTCGTGAGAGGCACGGTTTTGCTTCCGCGAGAAGCGAAAAAACGCGTTTTCTCTTTTTTTTCCGTGAGAGGCACGGATTTGCTTCTGCGCAAAAAACGTGGCTCCCGAACCTCGGTTCGGTTTTTTCTTCTTTTTCGTCTGTTTTTTTGTGAAAAAAAGCTAGTGAAAACCTAACAACATGGGATCTAATTTTGAAGATCTCGACGCGAGGAATCCAATTGTGAAAACGATTCGAGATTTGGACGCACGATTTAAGAGATAAAATATTTTGAATAAATGGATCTACGAAAAAAAAGAAAACTCAAAGATTGCGACAAGTGGCGCACATGCATCCTGCCACTTATCTCAACCCGAGGAGGTGGGAGTGATCTTTAGAAGAAGTACTCATCAATCAGTGATTTTGACGAGTGCTGCTTCTTGTCTTGTTGAAGCGAATTCCCCTGCACTATTGGGCCACGCTTTAGTGCGCTTTTAAAAGAAAGCGAGAAGAAAGAGGTAGAGAATCAGGATTCAAACATGGGAATCCATGCTGTTGCGCGACTCTGCTAGCCACTAGGCCAACATCAACTTCTTGTCCTACTTGAGGTTAAAAGAGTCAGTTTTACATTGGTTTATTCTTATATTTTTCTTCTTCTTCGATTTTTTGGTTTCATTTTCTCCTATCCATTTTTTGTTTTTTCTTATGTTTGTTTTTGTTTTCACGCTACATTCCGTATATGTCAAAAACATTTTTCTAATAAGTGATCAACATTTTTTGTATACACGTTCAACATTATCCGAACACTTATTGTAAATTTTTAAATACTTGTTCAACATTTTAATACTTACTCAACATTTTTTAAATACATGTTCAACATTTTAATAGTTACTCAACATTTATTAAATACATTTTCAACAATTTTCAAATACTCATTCAACACTTTTTAATAATTATTTAATATTTCTAAATACTCATTCAACATTTTTCAAATACTATTTCAACAATTTTTAATACTTATTTAACATTTTTCTAATGCTTGTTCAACATTTTTTATACTTATCAACATTTTGAAATATTTGTTCAATATTTTTCAAATACTTGTTCAACATTTTTTTATACTTATTCAACATTTTTCAAATACTTGTTCAAATTTTTTGAAGAGTTTTTGTGTATATATATATAATATTTTAAATTGAAGAGATTTTGTATATATAAAATATTTTAAATTCTAAAGAAAATAGAAAATTACATAAAAAACAAGAACAGAAAACAGAAAACAGAAAAAAAACAGGCCGCAGCCTCCCTCGCGGCTGGGCCGGCCCATCTGGGGCTCCCCCGACGCGAGGCTTCGCCCTGCGCTCGCTTAAAGTGAGAAATAGGGGTATTTGATAATATTGAAAAAGTATTTGAAAAATGATGAATAAGTATTAAAAGAATTGAGTAAGTATTTGAAAAATGTGGTACAAGTATTTAAAAAATATTGAATAAATATTAAAATGTTGAACAAGTATTTGGGAAAATTGTTGAATAAACGTCCTGACAATATTGAACGTGTATACAAAAATTATTGATCACTTATTAATTTTTTTTATACATACGAAAATGTAGAGTGGAAATGAAACAAACATAAGGAAAAACAAAAAGAAAACAAAAAATGGACAAGATAAACAAAACCAAACAAAAAATGAAGAGGAAACAAAATGCAAGAAAAACAAAGAAACAAAAAGAAGAAGAAAATGGAGAAGAAAAAATAACAGAAACAAAAGAAAAACAGAAAAAAACGGATCGAATAGACTCAAGTAGGTGGCGCCCTACAACTTACCACGAGAGGGATCCTAGGCGGAGTGGCTAGCAGTACCCGATCGCAGCTTGGAGACCAGGGATGGAACCCTGGTTATCCCATTTCCTCTCCTATATTTTCAATCCGTACGTGCGCGCTAGTGGGTCGGCCCAATACGATGCAGGTGGAGGAAAAACTTCAGCGAGAGTTCCCCTCTCGCCTCGCTTAAAGCGACAAATAGTCACCGCAGACAAGGACCCCCGACGTTCTTGCTTATAGCTGCTTCAGACCACTAATACACCATGCCCAAGTCTTGGTCCTCTGCGTCGGCAAGCGGCCGCTCTGGATCTTGGTGTCGCCGCTGTCACTCTTTGGGGCCCTCGAGCTCCACGACTGTCGGCTCCTCCGTCAAGGAGAAGATCCTCATCTCCCTTGGCAACGACGAGGACAAAGCGCTCCCGCAGGAGACGCCGTAGTAGTGACGCTTGTATGCGAAGGCGAAGGTGACAGACAACGAGTACGTCTGTTAGATGGAGATCATGATGGGCTCCTCTAATGTGGTCCGCCGCCGTGCAGCCACACTACCGCGTGAAGCAGGAGCCAGCGTTGCCGCCTCTCCGTCGTGTGAAGGCGGAGCCGTAGTCCCTGTAGTGCAACTGCGGCATCCAAATCGGATGCCACATGAAGGACGAGCCACCGTCGATGCCACACAACCGCTATGGACGCATTGACCAGTCGACAAGCGCGGCTAGGACGTGACGGAGGAGGTGTCACCGACAATCGCGAGGGTGCGTGGGCACATTCTCCACTACCTCGGTGGACGCGGCGGCGCCGATTCATCATTGTCGTGGAGCATCATCAAGGCGGAAGATAGGGTGGCGAGGCAGGCGGCACGGCCGGAGCGATGCAATGCGGCGCGCCGCTCGACCTTCTCCAAGTCCGACAAGGCACCGGCCTTGGTCCGCACTGTCCCCGACCTCGCGGGAGGTCTGGGCACTGGATCGATCGCTCATCACCATGAATATGGTTGTCGTGCCACCGCCGCCTCGACATGGAGCTTGCCAAGATCGGCTAGAAGTTGTCGCTCAGCGAAATCTCCGCCGGCGTCGGCAAGGGCAAGGCCTCCAGGGGCAGCCCGACCTGGGTCAGCATTGGCCTAGGCGGCCCTCCACACGACGAGTAGCACGCAACGACCAGGCAGGACTACCGCACCCCCACGCCTTCCGCCGTTGGAGGGACCACTCCGATGACGACGACGACACAAACACCGATGGAGGTGCGGCCAACCAGCAAGGTCACACGAGGTCACTGTCCGCTACAAGCTAGTGTGTGTTTTTAGTTGAACAACCGTTTTATGTAAATTATGTCTGAAATTAAGTGAATGTCATCCAATTTTTTCAAATCCGCTTTGAGATATATGCGGGCATGGTTGGATGACAGGCTCCGATATCACTATCCGTGGTCGCATCCGAGGTTTTTCCTAAATCAGACACTGTATTTGTCTCGGACGGCTTATAAATGTCCTAAACAAGTTACTATGTGCTATCCAGTTGCTTGCTCTTTTTTCTTCGAGGGTAAAGCCGTGTATTAATTACCTATTACAATACTTAGGGCACATCTGGATGTGCTTTGGCAAAATTAAATATATATGGCATTTACCCACTTGCCCCACCACTCAGCTCTCCTCCTCGTCTACTTTTTTGTTTGGGTTTTGAACGTTTATGCCACTAGTTGTGTCTCACTAGTCAATTTTGCCATTAAAAATTACAACTGCTCAAAAATGCCGTCGTTCTAAGATGCTTGCTCAAAAATGCCATTATATATATCTTAAAAATGATATCATTCCATTAGATATTTGCTTAAAAATGCTATTAGACATCATTATTATCAGGTCAAACTCGTTGACCATGTTATATAATGAAATTACCCCTATACCCCATGTCAGCTCTCTTTATCTCTATCTCGTAATGATAAGTGTGGACCCCACTTGTTAGGAGTAAGCAAGCGAATAATTTTAGAAAAAAATAAAAACGATGTTGGGATCAAGTGAGACTCACAGTTTATTGTAATGAGATAGAGGAAGAGGTGACATGTTGGTCTATAGGAATTTTAATCATTATAACATGACAAACAAGATTTAAGCTGATAGTAATGGTGTCTAGTGGCATTTTGAGCATGCGCCTAGCAATAATTTTTTTTAACGGTTGAAATTCCCAATGACAAAACTAAGTAGTGAGAGCATAAATGATAAAAACTTTTTATTAGGGATCCTCCTCGTTTACCCCTCCCCGATTCTATCACTCCCGGTTCAATTCCATTCCCCGAAATCCCTAGGCCCCCACCTCCGCCCCCTCACCCTAGCGCCGCGAGCGTGCCAGGCGGACACAGCGAACAAGGCGGCGCCGCGGCGGGGTGCTCGCGGTCAGCGTGCGACCTTCCTGTAGCGAGTAAAGGCGGCCGGTGTGCGAGCGGCGACCAAAAGGCGGGCGCAAAGTCGCGGCTCCACGGCACCTACCTTTGCGGCCAACGCGATCTCGGCCGCGCGACCGACGAACATTCCGCGGGAGGGCCTAGGTACGCTTCCTGAAGCGACTGACTGCGTTAGCAAAATCTGATAGGTTACAGATGATGGGTAATATTTTTGTTTGTGATAGCAAAATCTGATGGATTCTAGTAGATTTTGTTTTCCGGCTGTGTGCTGCTTATAGTCGTATTGTGGGGAATTTCAGATCGATTATTTACTGCTGTTTGTGCTGTCGAGAGAAGATGCTGGCTGATTCTGTCTTCAGAATCTGACTCTGCGTGCGCTTGTGCTTCTTTTGTCTCGCAGCCTTCAACCGTTTGCTGTCCTAGCTATAGTGCGGCATAAAATCCAACAACCGTTCGGATAATTTTTTTGTTTGTGATAGCAAAATCTAATGGATTCTAGATTTTTTCCCCGTTATGTTCTGCTCATAGTCGTATGTGGGCAAAATTAGATTGAATGTTTACTGGTGACAAGATGTTGGCTGGCAGGCTGACTGTTGTCAAAATCTGACCGTGCATGTGCTTGTGCTGGTGTGCTTCTTTTGGCTCAACGGTAGTGCTCTTATGCAACTTCGGATAGGGTATGACAAACTTGTCAATTTTCAGATCATCTCTAACTCTGTCAAAGTGCCTTGACTTAACAGTAGCGTTGTACATGGCAAAATTAGAAGAAAAACAAATGACGGGTGGCATTTTCATAAATAGCACTAAAGCAATGCCATTGAGCAAGTTTGAGTTGTGACTAGTAGCATTGTTATAATAATTCTACTAATCAGAACTCAGCTGATAAGTCTTGTTCCTTCTCAGGGGGAATCGGGATGACAACTGTTGGAGCAAGCGCAACCACTAACTCAAGTACGAGTGGGCGTGGCACTCAACAAGCCTATGTCCTTTTCTGGGAGTCGCTGAATGCTGATTTGCTGAAGCTGATTGCTGACCGGGTACTCTCTAGCGACCTGCTGCACTATGTCTGGTTCCGCGCGGTGTGCAAGAAGTGGCGTGCCGCCACTCATTGCCCTCTTGGCCGTGGTGTGGTTGACCCGCGCTTTCACCCACGGCAATGGACGATGTTTCCGGAGGGCAATGGGCTTCACCCCGGTCATCCTGCATTGGGTGGCTACATCCGCTTCCTCAATATCCACACCGGCGTCTTCATCCGTGTGCACCCCCCGTGCTTCGAGGACCATTCAGTGCTCGACTGCCCTGATGGCCTCCTTCTCTTGCAGCGCAAGAAGGACGCTGCTATCTGCCTCCTGCACCCCTTCACCGGTGATGTTGCCGAGTTTCCTCCCCTTGCTTCCCTCTGCTTGTACATGAGTAAGTTTGGGATCTTTCTGAATGGCCCTTATGATCTTCTACTTCGGATGGTCCACACGGCTGTCTCCGTCCATGTGGGTGGCAGTGTTACCATCATGGTCGCTCTCAGCCACGCCGAGCGCATGGCATACGTATCCACCGGTGACAAGCACTGGACTCACACGAGCTGGATGATGAGTGGCATGAGGACAGCACTACCATTCCTTGGCAGCCTCTACATGGTGAGGAGCTCGAAAAACAAACCCTCACAAATCATGCGCGTCGATCCACCAGATAGCTCCAGTTCCTCCTCGTGGCCATCTACACCGCCACAAATGATCGCCACATGTCCAGCTAATCTGATGGCTAAGCCTTATCTGGTGGAGTGCAATTCTGAACTTCTTCTGGTTGGCTATACCGACAGAAAGTCCCAGCTTGTGGTTATTCGGCTTGCTGACCTCCTGCTTGGAGTACTTGCCACGCCATTGACAAGCATCGGTGACCACGCCCTCTTCATTGGCACTTGGAGCATGGCCGTCAACTCCACCAACCTACCATCCGTTCAGGGGAACTCCATCACTGTCCTCATCCCACGTAAGAGTGGCCGACTGCGGCAATATGATCTGTGCAGAGGTTCCTGGTCGCTACTATGTGATGGATACTTCCTCAGTGCTAACGGCCCCATACCGAGGCCATACAGTCTTGTCCACCACATTGTCAGTTGTTGCCAACGTCTTTACTGGTTCAGTGGTCACATTTGGACCCGCTACCATCGTTCTCAATCTCGTTGGAATATAGTCGCTTTAGGACATAGAAATGTTTGCATAGTCTGCAGTGATCAGTTGAAGGCTATTCATCTTTCCAATATCTACGTCTGAACGTCTCTGCTTTGCAGGTTATCACACGGCTTCATGTGGCACGAACACTATGGCCACAGAAGGTTTGAGATGTATTTGGCTGTGTGTTTGCCTCTACAGTGTGTCTACTTTTGTTAAGACATTTCAGTCTAACTCGGATGAATTCAGAAATATTCTCCCTTTGAACTGCGTTGAGCCTTTTATCATTCTGTCATTCAACTGGGAAACACTGCTTTTTTCTGTAGCTTCTGCCTGTGACTTACAACTTGAAGTACTTTGAACATTGACTCTTGAATCTTGGTGACGCTGAATTCCATATTTCTCACGCCAGGTGCTCTAAATTGCGAATGTAGAGTTGCGTTTACCATGTTCCAGGCTCAAGCTATTCAGGGCCAACTTAGACTGCTATGTTACACTCTGTTTTCTTCATTTTGGCAATAGTAGGGCGTAGAATGACCCAGAGCTTCATTAATTATACAAAGTTATAATACAGCTCACAACAGGGACCGAAAATAAATGAAACTACAACTTTGTCCTCGAGATTTTTAGGAAGGACCCTAGACAGTAAAGATTGCATTTGGGTCCTTTGCCTGTCACGAAGCTTTATACAAGTACCGATCTCGCCTTTGTCTCTGCTGCAAAGACTATCTAGTTTATTTTGCTGTGTTGTATCAGGGTGAACCGTGATGTTTGTGGCGCCCTGCTCCTTGCTCTTTTGTTTTCCCCCTTGGGTGCTGTCTCCTTGGGGGGTTGCTCTCTTCTGCTTGCCCGGTTGAAACAATCATGAACTAGGGTATGAAGTTGTTACCTGTTCGTAATAAAATTGATTCCCAATGTGTGGAGGCTTGCATGATAATTATCAAAGTGGGGATGAGCTATCACTTATCATAACTCTTTTATCCCTACTCGTTCCTATAACCAATGATGAACTCAATACTTTGTTCATATCCGTATCTCATAAATATCAACTTGACCTTGTTCATTACAAGCTACGGTACTTGCTCAGGGACTAGCAAGACTTAAGCTCCAGTTCCTTCTCGTTGATTATTTTTTGTAAGATTAAACTATAATCTGTACTTAAGGGAAATCTCCCCTTGCCCGACGGACGAGCGGTTGCGCCCGCACGGACGCCTGTGTCCATCGCAACCGTCGCATCACCCTGGAACCGATGTCTCCTCTGGATCGTCGTGTCTCTTTAGGAGATATATATAAGCCCCCTGTAACCATCGACAGAAGACAGAGATTACAGTTTTCTCAAACACGTTATCATGCATGTAGACAACCAGCGAGAGCAAAAAGTAAGAGAAAAAGAGAGGGAGCACCTTGCCGCCGTTTTCTACGGGGACAATTCGATGAAAGAAAAATTATGCCTTGTGGACAGTTGTACCACAAACTCCATACTGAGGGAGATGAAATATTTCCAAACTCTGAAAAAGATGAATGGAGATACTCTAACTATCGCTGGACGTGATACAGTGATTGTTGGTACTGGACGTGCCATATTCACCCTCCCAAGCGGTACACAAGTGATGATTGAGGATGCTTTATTGTATCCCGACTCATCACATACCATGATTAGTTATCGAGATATCCGTAAGAATGGTTTTCACATTGAAACCCATGAAGACAACAAAGAGGAGTATCTACTCTTTACTGAAGATCACGGAAATGGCAAAAAGGTACATGAGAAAATTCCTTCTCTATCGTCTGGTTTGTACTATATGCACATCAAACCCATGGAACATGTTGCATACAAAGTGATTTTTCAGAATGTTAACGCATTCCAAACCTTGCATGATCGCCTAGGCCATCCTGGAATAGGGATGATGAGAAAAATTACTAGCAATTCCATTGGTCATAATTTGCTTGAGTCAAAATTTCCTCAATCTTCAGATTTTGTGTGCACATCTTGTGCCATGGGAAAGCTAATTTTGAGGCCCTCGCACCTCAAAATACAAGCTGAACCACTTCAGTTCCTTGAACGTATTCAAGGAGACATTTGTGCTCCCATTCAGCCATTATTTGGACCTTTCTGGTATTTCATGGTTCTGATTGGCGCATTTACACGATGGTCACATGTGTGTCTTCTATCCACATGAAAGCATGCATTTGCCAAGATAATGAGGCAAGTCATTAAGTTACAAGCCCATTATCCAGAAAGTCGAATTAAGTCAATTCGAATGGACAATGCTGCAGAATTCTCCTCACGTGATTTCAATGATTATTGCATGGCTTTGGGGATTGAATTCAACACTCTGTTCCATATGTCCATACACAAAATGGTTTGGCTGAAGTGTAGGATCAGAAGTATGTCTAGAGGGGGGGTGATTAGACTACTTGACCAAATAAAAATCTAGCCTTTTCCCAATTTTAAGTCTTGGCAGATTTTAGCAACTTATCACAAGTCAAGCAATCAACCTACACATGCAAATCTAAGAGTATAGCAGCGGAATGTAAATCATTGCATATGAAGGTAAAGGGGAGGAGTTTGGAGGGATCAAACGCAATGTAGACACGGAGATTTTTGGCATGGTTCCGATAGGTGGTGCTATCGTATATCCACGTTGATGGAGACTTCAACCCACGAAGGGTAACGGCTGCGCGAGTCCACGGAGGGCTCCACCCACGGAGGGTCCATGAAGAAGCAACCTTGTCTATCCCACCATGGCCATCGCCCACGAAGGACTTGCCTCACTCGGGTAGTTCTTCACAAAGTAGGCGATCTCCTTGCCCATACAAACTCCTTGGTTCAACTCCACAATCTTGACGGAGGCTCCCAAGTGACACCTAACCAATCTAGGAGACACCACTCTCCAAAAGGTAATAGATGGTGTGTTGATGATGAACTCCTTGCTCTTGCGCTTCAAATGATAGTCTCCCCAACACTCAACTCCCTCTCAGAGATTTGGATTTGGTGGAAAGAAGATTTGAGTGGAAAGCAACTTGGGGAAGGCTAGAGATCAAGATTCTTGTGGTTGGATTGGAATATCTTGGTCTCCACACATGAGTAGCTGGTTCTCTCTCAGAAAATGAATGCTGGAAGTGTAGGCACGTTCTGATGGCTCTCTCCACAAATGAAGAGTGGGTGGAGGGGTATATATAGCCTCCACACAAAATCTAGCCGTTACACACAATTCACCAAGCTCGGTGGGACCAAATCATGAAACTCGGTCAGACCGATTCAGTTCAAAATGTGAACGTTAGGCTTTTCGGTGGGACTGACATGTCAACTCGGTGGGACCGATTTCATTAGGGTTAGGGCATAACGTAATCTCGGTGAGACCGATCACATAAACTCAGTGAGACCGATTTCTGTAATAGGCGAACAGAGAGTTGGTCAGGCAAACTCGGTGGGACCGAATCGCTCATTTTGGTGAGACCAAAACGTTACAAAAAGAAAACAGAGAGTTTGCATTGCGAACTCGGTGGGACCGATTGCTCATCCCGGTTAGACTGAAACATTACGAAGGGAAACAGAGAGTTTGCAATCCCATCTCGGTGAGACCGAGATCCCTATTGGTGAGACCGAACTGATTAGGGTTTCTGGCTATGGCTATGTCAAATGAACTCGGTGGCGCCGGATAGATCAAATCGGTGGGGCCGAGTTTGACTTTTGGTTTGGGACATATGTGGAATTGAGAAAGTGGTTGAAGGCTTTTGGAGCATATCACTAAGCATTTTGAGCAAGCAAGCCATTAAGCAACACCTCATCCCCTTTTAATAGTATTGGCTTTTCCTATGGACTCAATGTGATCTTGGATCACTAAAATGAAAATGTAGAGTCTTGAGCTTGAGCCAATATGTGTCCTTAGCATTTTGAGGGGTCCACATCTCTAGTCCATGCCATGCAAATTATTGAACTTTATAAAACGATCATCTTGAAAGAGCATAGTTCAATGAGCTATATGTTGTTAGGAATTACCAAAACCACCGAGGGATAGTTGCACTTTCAATCTCCCCCATTTTGGTAATTGATGACAACATATAGATCAAAGTTTCGACAAATGATAATAAGATTGAAATACATCGTCGCTTTGAGAAGTATGTGATAAGCAAGAGCTCCCCCTAAATCTTTGCATTATTTAAAATTTGCTTTTGAATGCAAATGCACAATCGATTAGGATCATGGGTTACTCTTCCATGTGTAACATCCCAAATTTTCAATTTGGAATGTTATACATTAGATCATCATCGCATAGCATATTTTATTGCATTTTGGCAAATCCTCGAAAATCCTAAGCAACCCAAGGACCCTCGGAGAGAGTTGGGGATTTTCCCGGTTTTCATATTTGATTTTTATCAAATAATGAAACGAGGATTTTTGGTTTAATTTATTTTTCCCTCCAAAAAAATTTTCATATTAAAATATATGAGAGGAGAAAATATGACTTCTCCAAAATAAGTGAAATATTGGAGGAAAAATATTAAAATCAAATATTTGATTTTATTCGGATTTTATTTGCAATTTTATTTGCATTAGAAAAATTGCATGTTTTCAAAACTGCATTTTTGAGCCAAGAAAATGTTCATCCCGTTCTAATTATTTCAATTAGACGGTGAAAATTTATTTTGGCATTTTTAGATTTTTATTTATTTTTCTAGAACTTTTTTTAGGTTCGGCGGAATTAATTTAAAAAAAATATCCCGAGCGCGCCGACTCGGCCGAAGCCCAGCCGACGGCCCAGCCCACCGCCCGAGCCGTCTCCCTCCCGGAGACCTAGCTCCCGCCGCCGCCCGAGTCCCGGTCGGGGACGACGCCACCGCCGCCTTACCCCTCCCCCACGACACCCCCCTCCTATATATCCCCGCCCGACCCCGCCGCCTCCCTCACCCCGTTCCCCGCCTCGACCGAAGCCGCCCACGCTGAAGAAGCCCGACGCCGGAGCCGAGTCGCCGCCGCCGAAGGAGCTCGCCGCCCGGAGCCCGAACGCCGCCGCCCGTCGCCTCCCCGAGCCCCGCCGCCCCTCGCCGCACCCCCCAAGCCCCGCCGGAGCCCGTCCCGAGCCCTGCCAGAGTTGCCCCGACGAGGTAGCCGCAGCCGCCGCCGACCGTCTGTTTTTTTTTCAAAAACCGCCTCGGTTTATTTTTTTTGAAACCCTAGGTTTATTTTTTTATTAGATCGGTTTATTTTTTTCGGTTTAGTTAGTTAGTGAACGTTCGCCGATCCGTTCGTTTTAACGAACGTGTTCGTCGGATAGTCGCAGTTAACGAACGTCCGTTCGTTTAACTGTTCGTCAGTTTTATTTTTTGTCGGATTATCCGCGATTTTCCCAGATCGCGATTTCTGATCTGTTTTTCGTTTTAGTTTATCTTTTCGCTGGTTTATCGGAATCAGGCGATTCAAGCGCCTAGAGTTTCGTCTCGAAATTCTCTTTCCGTCTAACCTACTCAAATAAGTTTTTGCTACTGTAAAATTTAACTTAGATCCAGATTAGTAAACGAAGCTTGTTTCTTTCGCCGTTTGACTTTCGTTGCTTCGTTTGATTTGATTCTTTTTGCAAACCGGAGTTCTTAAGTTGAACTTTCTGGTTAGTTCTTTATTTGAGTTTTACCTATGCATTAGATGAGTGCTTATTGTATGCTTGTTTGTTTGCGATAGAGTACCCGGAGTGCGCCGCTTGCTACTTCGAATCTCTAGGTTTCACGGATCATCAGCAAGGCAAGTAACACTTTGATCATACCTCTTTTACTACCCAATTTTATTGCATTACATCAACCCTCAAACATTGCATGATTAGGATCTAATTAAATTGTGGGTATTGGGAAGTAGTTGAGGTAGTACCTATGACCTTTTTTTTATCAAACCCTTGGGAGTTACTTCTACGTTCGCTCATATTGCTATGCTATGCTAGTAGACGTGGATTGGGTTTGAGTGTTACCATGACAGATGTGAGATTGTTAGTCAATGGTTAACCTTAAGGTGGCAACTAAAACTCACATCTGGGTGGATTGAGGTACCTGGGTATTCCAGGATTGCCTGTTTTTCTTTTGGACCGCCACCCAGGTTCAAAGGGATCATGAGATTATTCATGCTAGAAACTTCCGTGTGCAGCCACAAGCTATTATGGGCTCTAGCATAGTTGATTAAGTTGTGTGAACTCTTACAGTGGTAGACTAGCAGATGTAGGGGAAAGTAGGTGTAACGGTCTACCCGATCGTAAGGTGCAAACACTTCTGAAAGACTGTGTCTCGGTCATCCGTTTCTCAAACATCATGTAGTGCGAGAATCAAGCGGAGGCGATCGAGTCTTGTGGGGAAAAGTGCACAAACCTCTGCAGAGTGTATAAACTAATCATGGTTAGCCGTGTCCCCGGTTATGGACATCTTGAGTATCTAGTATCTGGATTATCATGTGAATCTCATCATGTTACTTTAATTAATTTTGTTGGGTTAATGATGATACTTAATTGGGATTGAGAATGCTGTCAACCATTCTCAATGTTTAACAACCACCATGATAGTTAAATAAAATTTATTCCTTTGCTGTAGGGAAAAATTGGCTTTTCGCAAAACTGTAACCATAGAGCCTTCTACCAGCCATATATGCATGTAGTATAGCATTATTTTGTTCATTACTCTCTATGTGTTACATTGCCAGCATATTCCATGTGCTGACCCGTTTTCGGGCTGCAACGTTTCATGTTGCAGACTTTTCAGACGACGAGTAAGATGCCTTAGGTCGTGGTCTTATACTCAGTGATGCCGTTGGAGTTGATGGACTCACTTATCTTCCAAGTCTTCCGCTGTTATCGTATTTAGATGGCCTTAAGCCATATTTACATACTTATTTCTCTCTTGAGATACTCGATGTAATAAGTGTGTGATTGCTACTCTGTTATAAATCCTCCAAGTACTGTGCGTGTCAGCATTACTGATCCAGGGATGACACTGGTGCACAGCAGCACAGACTGTTTGAGGTCTGGTCGCTACAAAGGTGGTATCAGAGCACACGCTGACTGTAGGACACGACCACTAAGCTTAAACCCTAGAACATTACTCTCTTCTCATTTCTGACTCCTCTCCACTTTCTACTCTTTTAGGAATGGCGGATGCAAGGAACAAGTTCATGCAACCGGATGAAGATACACCTTTTGGACGACACTTGAAGGAAGTCACTAAGTACCTGAACATCGGAATACCAAGCTTCACCGGGACTTACAACGCCACACTACCTGAAGAGGAGCGCTGGAAGATTCAAGTTCAAGTTCCAGGAAGGACATTTACGCCAGTCACTGAGCCTATAGAGTTATCCTTTGAAGCACCAACCTGGAGTTTAGGGAAGAGCATGGCAGCCCACATTTCTATGGGACGCATTGGAGAAGTCTACCACAGGGAGCTTAAGGATACTATTTATCAGATTTGTGGACGCCGGGATGAGCAATGGGAGATGATCAGCACCAAGAAGGATGGATCAATTGCAGCTTTCATCCAGGAGCAAAACCAACACATTCGTCGCCAGGAGAACCAGATGTGCGCAGACATGATAGATCTGAAGAAGGCATTGACCAAGATCACGGAGTTGGAGGAAGAACTCATGCCTACGCGCGATGGATACGAGGAGGAGATCGCCACGTTGTTGAGGAAGAACGACGACCTGATAAAGAAGATCGGAGTATTCATGGGAGACCCAGCACCAGGAGGAGGAGATGACGATTCTACTTGCCCGGATAACTACATCATCATCGACGACACCGACTCGGACCCCAGTGAAGATGACTTTGTTGATGAAGCTGGAGCAGATATCATGGAGTCTTCGACCGATCAAAATTTCTAGTAGACCACCATATCAGTAGTAGTATTCCCCATGTATATAGTATAGCCCGAGCACTTTGTAACGATAGTTAGATCGATTGTATGCCTTGTTTGATTGAGTGATATTGATTGTGTTTGTCTCATGAGCATATGGGTAGTGTTTTCTCTCTAGACCTCATTCTATTCTAAATTCTCATCTTTTCTAAACCTATCAGATGCCTCCGAGACGCGACACCGGATTTGTTTTCCCACCGGAGATCACTCAGTTGATTCAGCAGCAGAATGCCCTGATGCAAGTGTTAGTACAGAACCAAGGCAACAACAACAACAACAACAACCCACCACCACCACCTGTTGATCACTTAGCCCGTTTCTTGAGGCTAAATCCGCCGGTGTTTTCCAGCAGCACCGAGCCGATTGTTGCAGATGATTGGCTCCACAAAGTTGGAAGGGAGTTGACCACTGCAGGATGCACAAATGCGGAGAGAGTGCATTTTGCCGCACATCAGCTTGATGGACCCGCAGCATCATGGTGGGAGAATTACACAGCCACACACCCTATTGACACTGTCACATGGGACCAGTTTCAGCAAGCTTTCCGTACTGCCCATGTTTCAGCAGGAGCTATGGCTATGAAGAAGCGTGAGTTTCGCAACCTACGCCAAGGAGGACACACCGTAGGCCAATATGTGGAGGACTTTAGCAAGTTAGCACGTTATGCTCCAAATGACGTTGCTACAGATACAGCCAAGCAGGAGAAGTTTCTGGAAGGACTGAATGATGAGCTGAGCATGCAGTTAATGGTAGCAACCTTCAACAACTACCAGGAGTTGGTAGATAGAGCTTTAATGATTGAAGGGAAGCAGCAGGAGATTGAAAACCGTAAGAGGAAGTATGGACAAGGGAAGTACAATTCTGGAGCTCAGCAGAAGCCACGTTTTACCCCGAAATCGGGAGGACAGTTTCAGCATACCCATGGAGGAGGTAGTTCGCACAACCATAATGGCCCCAAGAATGGTAATGGGAATGGAGGAAGCAACGGCCAGAACCGTACCAACCCTTCAACCCCAGCTAAGAGAGACCTGAGCCAAGTCACTTGCTTTAAGTGCCAGAAGACTGGACATTATGCCAATGAATGTCCTGAAGCCCAGAATGGAAATGGCAATGGAAGCTCTGGGAAGAAGCCGAACCCTTTCAACAAAGGACATGTGAACCACGTTAGCGTGGAGGAGGTTGAAGCACAGCCAGATGCAGTAATAGGTAAGTTTTTGGTTAAGTCATTTACTGCACTCGTTCTTTTGATACTGGAGCATCGCATTCATACATATCAAGGGGATTTGTGGATAAGTTTAAGTTGCCCACCAAAGTTCTCAGAACACCTATGTTAGTAACCTCGCCAGGAGCAGAGTATATGGCAAGCCAAGGATGTTTTCAGATGCCTTTGGCCATAGGTAGGCATGTTTTCCCCGCAGACCTAATAGTTTTGGAGTCGCAAGGATTGGGTGTGATATTAGGCATGGATTGGTTATCGATGTATGGGGGAAACATCGATTGCGCCAGTAAGACGATTTTGCTTACCACCCCAGAAGGAAGAAGGATTAAGTATGTATCCCGGCATGTGCCGAAGAGGACTCGAGTAAATTCCTTATCAGGAGTTGTACAGGAGGAAGTACCAGTGGTGAAGGATTACCTGGATGTATTTCCAGAAGAGTTGCCAGGCATGCCACCAGATAGAGACATAGAGTTTTTGATTGAACTTTTGCCAGGCACAGGACCGATATCTAAGAGACCGTACAGGATGCCCGCTAAGGATTTGGAGGAAATTAAGAAGCAGATTAAGGAGTTACTGGATAAAGGCTATATTCGCCCAAGTTCTTCACCTTGGGGATCACCCGTACTTCTAGTGGAGAAGAAAGATGGATCATTGAGGATGGTTGTTGATTATCGAGGATTGAATGAAGTGACCATCAAAAATAAGTACCCACTGCCGATGATCAATGATTTGTTTGACCGATTACAAGGAGCTAAGGTATTTTCCAAGATCGATCTACGATCAGGATACCATCAGTTGAAGATTCGAGAGCAGGATATACCTAAGACGGCTTTTACCACCAGGTATGGGCTACATGAGTATACCGTTATGTCATTTGGTCTGACTAACGCACCTGCCTATTTCATGAACCTGATGAACAAAGTGTTTATGGAGTTTTTGGATAAGTTCATCGTAGTGTTCATTGATGACATTTTGGTCTACTCAAAGAACAAAGAGGAGCATAAGGAGCATTTGCGTTTGGTACTTGAGAAGCTCAGAGAACATCAGCTATACGCCAAGTTCAGCAAATGTGAGTTTTGGCTGAAGGAAGTTGGATTCCTCGGACATGTTATATCCGGAGAAGGAATAGCAGTAGACCCCACCAAAGTCGACACAGTAACAAGCTGGGAATCACCCACGTCAGTTGGAGAAATCCGGAGTTTTCTTGGACTTGCAGGATACTACCGGAGGTTCATTGAGAATTTCTCGAGGATTGCTAAGCCCATGACAGAGCTGTTAAAGAAGGACACCAAGTTCAATTGGACTGAGGAATGTGAAGCTAGTTTCCAAGAGTTTGAAGTACATTTTCACGCAAAAGGAGTTGAATCTCAGGCAAAGGAGATGGTTGGAGCTCATTAAGGATTATGATATGAGATTGCATTATCACCCCGGGAAGGCTAACATAGTAGCAGATGCGTTGAGCCGCAAGAGCCATGTCAACACACTCATGACCGGAGAGTTACCAAAATTATTAGCCAAGGATCTTCACGAGCTATGTTTGGAGATAGTTCCAAGAGGCTATTTAGCAACATTGGAGATTCAGTCTACCTTGATGGAAAAGATCAGGGAAGCTCAGAAGACAGACAAGGAAATTGACGAGATAAAGAAAAGGATGAGTAAAGGAAAAGCCAAGGGATTTCGTGAGGATGAGCACGATACCTTATGGTTTGAGGACCGCGTTTATGTGCCCAATGATCCGGAGATCAGGAAGTTGATCTTGCAAGAGGCCCATGATTCACCGTATTCGATTCACCCAGGAAATACCAAGATGTATTTGGATTTGAAGGATACTTTCTGGTGGACCGGAATGAAGAAGGATATTGCAGAGTATGTAGCAGTTTGTGATGTGTGTCAGAGAGTGAAGGCAGAGCATCAGAAGCCAGCAGGATTGCTACAGCCATTGCCGATACCCGAATGGAAATGGGATAAACTAGGCATGGATTTTATCACGGGATTGCCCATGACTCGTTCAGGCTATGACTCAATATGGGTTGTAGTCGATCGTTTGACGAAAGTAGCTCATTTCATCCCAATGAAGACCACTTACACCAGTGCTAAGTTGGCAAAGATATACATGACCAGGATCGTATGTCTGCATGGAGTTCCGATGACCATTGTATCAGATAGAGGAACCCAGTTTACTTCAAAGTTTTGGAATCAGTTACATGAAACTTTGGGTACCAGGCTAGAGTTCAGTACAGCCTTTCATCCACAGACAGACGGACAGACCGAGAGAGTCAATCAGATTTTGGAAGATATGTTGAGAGCTTGTGCGCTAGATTATGGATCTAGTTGGGACGACAATTTGCCGTATGCAGAGTTTTCTTACAACAACAGCTATTAAACCAGTTTGAAGATGGCCCCTTTCGAAGCTTTATACGGAAGGAGGTGTAGAACACCATTGTTATGGGACGAAGTTGGAGACCGCCAGTTGTTTGGACCATATTTGATTAAAGAGTCTGAACGGAAAGTGAAGTTGATTCGCGATAGGCTCAAGGTAGCCCAATCCAGGCAGAAGAGTTATGTGGATTCAAAACGCAAGGAGACAGTTCACGAAGTCGGAGACAGAGTTTATCTTCGTGTATCACCACTTAGAGGAGTGAAGCGCTTTGGAGTTAAAGGAAAGTTAGCGCCACGATTTGTAGGACCATACAAAATTTTGGAGCGTATGGGAGAAGTTGCTTACAAACTGGAATTGCCTGAAGGATTGTGAGGAGTTCATGATGTATTTCACATTTCCCAGTTGAAGAAGTGCCACGCAGAGATGGCTGAGATACCATTGAGAGATACGGTGCCATTGGAAGCGATTCAATTGGATAGTGACTTGACCTATGAGGAGAAACCAGTTAAGATTCTTGAGTATGCCAGCCGAGTCACCCGCAGCAAGGTTATCAAGTTTTCAAAGTTCAGTGGAGTCACCATACCGAGGACGAAGCCACCTGGGAGCGAGAGGAAGATCTACAGAAGAACCACTCTCACCTATTTCCTAGCCAACCCGAATCTCGAGGGCGAGATTCATCTTAAGGGGGTAGGTTTGTAACATCCCAAATTTTCAATTTGGAATGTTATACAATAGATCATCATCACATAGCATATTTTATTGCATTTTGGCAAATCCTCGAAAATCCTAAGCAACTCAAGGACCCTCGGAGAGAGTTGGGGATTTTCCCGGTTTTCATATTTGATTTTTATCAAATAATGAAACGAGGATTTTTGGTTTAATTTATTTTTCCCTCCGAAAAATATTTCATATTAAAATATATGAGAGGAGAAAATATGACTTCTCCAAAATAAGTGAAATATTGGAGGAAAAATATTAAAATCAAATATTTGATTTTATTCGGATTTTATTTGCAATTTTATTTGCATTAGAAAAATTGCACGTTTTCAAAACTGCATTTTTGGGCCAATTTTATTTCAATTAGACGGTGAAAATTTATTTTGGCATTTTTAGATTTTATTTATTTTTCTATGACTTTTTTTAGGATCGGCGGAATTAATTTTTTTTAAAAACAAAATCCCGAGCGCGCCGACTGGGCCGAAGCCCAGCCGACGGCCTAGCCCACCGCCCGAGCCGTCTCCCTCCCGGAGACCTAGCTCCCGCCGCCGCCCGAGTCCCGGTCGGGGACGATGCCGCCTTCTTACCCTTCCCCCACGGCACCCCCCTCCTATATATCCCCGCCCGACCCCGCCGCCTCCCTCACCCCGTTCCCCGCCTTGACCGAAGCCGCCGACGCCGAAGAAGCCCGACGCCGGAGCCGAGTCGCCGCCGCCGAAGGAGCTCGCCGCCCGGAGCCCGAACGCCGCCGCCCGCTGCCCCTCGACGTCGCCCGTCGCCTCCCCGAGCCCCGCCGCTCCTCGCCGCACCCCCCGAGCCCCGCCGGAGCCCGTCCCGAGCCCCGCCGGAGTTGCCCCGACGAGGTAGCCGCAGCCGCCGCCGACCGTCCGTCTTTTTTTCAAAAACCGCCTCGGTTTATTTTTTTCGAAACCCTAGGTTTATTTTTTTCGGTTTAGTTAGTTAGTGAACGTTCGCCGATCTGTTCGTTTTAACGAACGTGTTCGTCGGATAGTCGCAGTTAACGAACGTCCATTTATTTAACTGTTCGTCAGTTTTATTTTTCGTCGGATTATCCGCGATTTTCCCAGATCGCGATTTCTGATCTGTTTTTCGTTTTAGTTTATCTTATCGCTCGTTTATCGGAATCAGGCGATTCAAGCGCCTAGAGTTTTGTCTCGAAATTCTCTTTCCGTCTAACCTACTCAAACAAGTTTTTGCTACTGTAAAATTTAACTTAGATCCAGATTAGTAAACGAAGCTTGTTTCTTTCGTCGTTTGACTTTTGTTGCTTCGTTTGATTTGATTCTTTTTGCAAACCGGAGTTCTTAAGTTGAACTTTCTGGTTAGTTCTTTATTGAGTTTTACCTGTGCATTAGATGAGTGCTTATTGTATGCTTGTTTGTTTGCAATAGAGTACCCGGAGTGCGCCGCTTGCTACATCGAATCTCTAGGTTTCACGGATCATCAGCAAGGCAAGTAAACTTTGATCATACCTCTTTTACTACCCAGTTTTATTGCATTAGGTCAACCCTCAAACATTGCATGATTAGGATCTAATTAAATTGTGGGTATTGGGAAGTAGTTGAGGTAGTACCTATCACCTGTTTTTTTATCAAACCCTTGGGAGTTACTTCTACGTTCGCTCATATTGCTATGCTATGCTAGTAGACGTGGATTGGGTTTGAGTGTTACCATGACAGATGTGAGATTGTTAGTCAATGGTTAACCTTAAGGTGGCAACTAAAACTCACATCTGGGTGGATTGAGGTACCTGGGTATTCCAGGATTGCCTGTTTTTCTTTTGGACCGCCACCCAGGTTCAAAGGGATCATGAGATTATTCGTGCTAGAAACTTCCGTGTGCAGCCACAAGCTATTATGGGCTCTAGCATAGTTGATTAAGTTGTGTGAACTCTTACAGTGGTAGACTAGCACATGTAGGGGAAGTAGTAGGTGTAACGGTCTACCCGATCGTAAGGTGCAAACACTTCTGAAAGACTGTGTCTCGGTCATCCGTTTCTCAAACATCATGTAGTGCGAGAATCAAGCGGAGGCGATCGAGTCTTGTGGGGAAAAGTGCACAAACCTCTGCAGAGTGTATAAACTAATCATGGTTAGCCGTGTCCCCGGTTATGGACATCTTGAGTATCTAGTATCTGGATTATCATGTGAATCTCATCATGTTACTTTAATTAATTTTGTTGGGTTAATGATGATACTTAATTGGGATTGAGAATGCTGTCAACCATTCTCAATGTTTAACAACCACCATGATAGTTAAATAAAAATTTATTCCTTTGCTGTAGGGAAAAATTGGCTTTTCGCAAAACTGTAACCATAGAGCCTTCTACCAGCCATATATGCATGTAGTATAGCATTATTTTGTCCATTACTCTCTATGTGTTACATTGTCAGCATATTCCATGTGCTGACCCGTTTTCGGGCTGCAACGTTTCATCTTGCAGACTTTTCAGACGACGAGTAAGATGCCTTAGGTCGTGGTCTTATACTTAGTGATGCCGTTGGAGTTGATGGACTCACTTATCTTCCAAGTCTTCCGCTGTTATCGTATTTAGATGGCCTTAAGCCATATTTACATACTTATTTCTCTCTTGAGATACTCGATGTAATAAGTGTGTGATTGCTACTCTGTTATAAATCCTCCAAGTACTGTGCGTGTCAGCATTACTGATCCAGGGATGACACTGGTGCACAGCAGCACAGACTGTTTGAGGTCTGGTCGCTACACCACGTCACATACATCTTGGTGGAGCGCTCAGAATGATAGAAAGTAAATTATGCACTCATCATCAAGACAAAGTGAATGATCATATATGAGAGATAAATGATAGCATCATTCAAGCACAAGCATTAAGGTAGGATATGATCAAACACATGATCACACAAGTACCTCACACACATAAAGTACCATCCAAGCAAGCACACATAAGTATCAACCAAGAAACAAAAGAGATAGCAAAAAGAAGCAAAACACACACACACTCTCTCTCGAAACCTATGATCTATACACTTTGTCCCCCTTTGGCAACAAGTTACCAAAAAGCTCGAAAATACATAGTGCTATGCGTCTCTCTAGGCTTGATCTTCGGGAGGTGGCGTTGAGAGGACTCCAAGGACGAATGCATCTGTTGAAGTTGTTGTAGCTGGTGGAGTGGCAACTGGAGGTGCTACTGATGTTGTGGCTGCACGTGCTGATGTAGTAGCTCTTGTGTCAATCACTGGCACTGCAGCAGATCTCTGTCCTCTTGGCACTCTCTTAAAGGCATCTGTGGTAGCCTGCCCTTTCCTCTCCTCAGCTTCTTCTTGGAGTTGCTCAACTGTTGTCTGCATCTCTGTCACCTTGAAGTTAAGACCATAGAATTTTGTTTCAATGATCCTCTCCAGGCTTTCTTGGTTCTAAGTCAGGGTGGCCAATCCCTTCTCAATCCTCAAGGTGGCTTGAATCAGATATCCAAGTTGATCTTGCTTAGACTTGAGATAAACTTGTGAAGCCTCTTTAGCACTTGGCATCTTTGCTGCTTTCTCAGCTTTAGCTTTTTCCCTCTTCTCTTGAGCCTCTACAGATGTGGGATCTTCAGCATCCATGACAACTGTGTTATCCTCAAAATCAGGCCTCAAGGGAAGATGTTCCTTGTCCAATAAGAATGTGCCTATGCCCATCTTGGAGTTGATGAGCATCTGGATGTGTGGTGCATACCCACATGACCTTTTCTAATCTGCAGCTGTTCTCTTGATTGTCTCAACAATCAGACTCATAACTTTGAACTTTTGAGGCACATCAAACAACTGCAGCAAGTTTATGGAATGACCTCTGATCATCCTATGATCTCCTGATTTTGGCAACAATGTATGCCTCAAGATAGTGTTGATGGTGGTCAAACCAGACAACAGATAGTATACAGAGCCCATCTTGTGAGTTTCCAAGGCTTTGTCAGGAATTTCCTTATACATGTTAGCCATGGAGTCGTGATCCTTCTTCTTCTTGGCATAGACATCTTTGTCATCCTCTTGCTCTGCAGGGGCATTGATTAGTTTGTCCCATTCAGCAACTCTAGATTGGTGCCTAGTACCTTCAGACATCCAAACAGTTCTGCCATCAGGATAGAAATGTGTTGTGGAGTAGAATTGCATAATAAGTTCATCATTCCATTTAGTGAGTTTCTGACGCACAAAGGCATCTACTCCACACAGCCTGAAGCTCTCATGCACTCCTGAAAAGTGATCTTCATTGTTGTCAATATATTTCCAGTCTACCCACTTCATATCACAGACAATTGGCTTTTATCAAGCAGAATAGTCTCATAGAAATCTTGCTGCTCCTTGGTGTGAAACCTATAGCCCACAACAGTCCTTCTCCTCACAGCATATGGATCAGATTGTCTCCATAGTCTGAGACCTGCATCCTTTCTGATCTTCATATTTTCTGCCACTGGATGGTTATCATCATGGTCAGGGATCTTGGGCTTGAGCTTCCTAAGCACTTGGGCTTCAACATCTTCTTCTTCTTCAATTTCAGTCTCAGGCTGTCGTGTTGGGCGCACAGCAGATGCCAAGGGATGGCTAAAGAGAGGAGGAGGCTTGAGGGCACTGGTGGGCTCCAGAGGCGAGGTTGGCATGAGCGAGCGCGGGACGCAAGACATACCGAGGTTCGGGGCTCTCCACAGAGATAACACCCCTAGTCCTGCCGAGTGTAGTTGATATGTATCAGTACAAGGTTGCTCCTAGAGCTGTATGGAGGAAGAAGGGAGGCTGGCCAAGGCTCAGGCAACTCCCTCTCCTCGGGTGTTGCTTGCTAGGTGTGTGAGTGAGTGGATGAGTGAAAGAGTCGCCCGTATGCATGAGGGCTCCTGGGGGGTTTTATAGGTCAGCCCCCAGGGGTACAATGGTAATGTTACAAGGCCGTAGGGCTGGGTCGTCAGTGTCCAGGAACCCGGTGCTGGGGCCCGCCGGGTACCAGGCCTCGTCGGGTTCCCTGGGCGCGGGACCCGCCGGGTACGGGGGGCATTGTGCGCCGTCTTGTTGATCGTTAGGGAGTGGCCAGGTTGAGTCAGCTACAGTGGCGCTCTGTCAGGTTTGCGCTTGCTGGCGTCACGGGTGACGATGGGTGCACTGTTGCCACGCCGGCCCTGGTCAGCGGGTAGGTGGGGGGCACTATTGCCTCGCTCGGCTGACTAGAGGCATGGGCGGGGTACTGTGGCTTCGGTGATCAGTTGGTGGAGACTCGTCCCATCGTACGGCTGGGATGGGACGGCCGCTGACCCTTGGCCGGGTTGGAGAACATGCCAAGGGGGAGCTGGCTTGTTGGAGAAGTCTTGAGTTAGTTGTTGGGGCCGAGTTGAGGAGTCCGGCCGGGTCGAGGATAAGACCGGGTCGAGGGGCTTGGCCGGGTCGAGCGAGCCGGCTAAGCGCGAGTCGGATTGAGGGGCGATGCTGGCCCCATTGTTTATGAAAAGGAGGGCCTTCGCAGTTTCCCCCTTTGAAGGAGGCAAATTTTGCGACCGCCGGGTCCGGCAACACCCGCTGTGTACCGGCTTCTAGAAGCCGGATCGCGGCATGCCGGCAGCGGCGGGAAACCAAGGAGTCCACCGAATCTTTGAGGCAATCTTTTGGGCTTCGCGCGGGCGCCATGTGGCGTCTGGGAGCCGGAGGGGCCTGACAGGCCACGCGCGCGACGGGACAGTGCGACGCGCTAGGGCCCGCGGCCGCGTGCCCTCGGCTACGCGCATGGATTTATTGCGGCGTCCGCAAGTCAGTTGCCATTCTCGAGGCAGTTATTGCGCACGTACGTGCGCAGTTATTGCGGGGAAGTGGGAAAGGCGAGCGCAAACGATCCCACTCCCCCACATTTCGAACGGTGGCTTATAAATTGGGGCGAGGAGGGGGCGACGGAAATCATTCTCGCCCGCGCCCCCTGCCTTCGACTTCCTTCCTCTGCTTCTTGTGACCGCCGCGCACCGCGACGCCCGTTGCATTGAGCAGAGCTTTGTAGCCACCTTCTCCTTCCTTCTCTCGTATCTTCGTCGATGGCACTACCGTCGGGCTCATGGATGGGCTCGACCGTCACCCTAGACGACATCGCTTACCTCCACACCACTAGGCGCCTGCCGGGGGCGACGGAGGTCGCTGCGCGCCTTCCGCAGGGCGAGCGGGAGCCGCGGCCCGAGGGCACGGAGGGCGTGGTCTTCTTCCCGCACTTCAAGCGCGGGTTCGGGCTTCCCGCGAGCGGCTTCTTCCGCGACTTCCTGGAGTTCTTCGAGCTCCAGCCCCATCATCTGGGCACTGGCGCCATCTTGCAACTGTCGGGCTTCGTCAACCTCTGCGAGGGGTACCTGAGGGTCGAGCCTTCGATCGACCTCTGGGTACGCTTCTTCTCCCTGAAGCAGTAGGGGCCGAGGGCCAGGGAGATGTCCGAGTGCGGGGGTCATCTCCAAGCGGTCGGGTGCTGACTGCCCGAAGATGCCGCTAGAGGATTCTGCCAAGAAGTGGCAGAATTCTTTCTTCTATGTCCGCAACCTCGGCGCGGACCACATCAACTTGCCGCCCTTCGTCAACTCTCTGCCGAGGGAGAAGCAGAACTGGAGGTACTACCCCAAGCATCCATCGCAGGAGGTGCTTAACCTGTGCGAGCCGGTGTTGGTGATGAAGGAGCGGGAGGGGCTCACCGGCACCGACCTCATCACCGCCTTCATCGTCCCCCGAGTGCTGCCGCTGCAGCAGCGCAGCCACCTCATCGGTCAGATGACCGGCCTTCAGGACCCCAACCGCATGGCGAACTTGCGGCTGGCGGCGGACCAGGTCGCGCGCCGGGTTAACGACATCTCCAAGGCCAACCTGCGGGATGACTGGCAGTTCGGGAAACCCCCGTACAGCCGCGTGAACCGGGCACCGATGGTGAGTCCTTGGTCTCCATATTTTGCTGCTACTTATCTTCTTATCTGCCCCGACGCGACGCGGGAGGTGCTTCTAAACGCCATCCAGCATCCTTACGACCGGGCGCGGGCGCAGGTGGTGCGCGTCGCCTCGGAGGAGCCCAAGGCCCACGGGGGAGAGGAGGAGGCGACCGCCGGCGCGGGCGCGGGGCGCCGAGCCGGTAAGTCTTGTGTTTACTTCTTGAGTTGCCGGTCGTGGGACAACATTGTTGGTGCTAACATGAGCCGTTGATGTAGCGGCGCCGGGTGGAGGAGGCGGCGGCGTGGCCGGAGCCGGGTCGTCACGGGGGGCGCCGACGGCGAGGCGGCTGCACGGGAAGGACAGCATCGCGCCGCGAGCCCCGATCGCGAAGCGCGCAGCGGACCCGGCCGGGGTGGCGAAGTCGCCCGCCAAGAGGAGGCGCGCCGCGCCTCAGGAGAGGGCGGCGAGGCCCCCCGTTCCGGTGGTGCCGGGGTGAGTTTCTTTTTGACTTGAACCGGGTTGCCGAGCGGCTCTGCTTGGCCTGTATTTAGTTTGTCTTGGGTTTCAGGTCGCCGATCTCGCTGGCGCTGGTGGCGGCGGATGCAGCGTCCGTCGAGGGCGCCACGTTCCAGAGGAGTCGGTCCGGAACCGTCGACCGGGACGAGGAGGAGGAGCGGGCGGATCCGGATCTCGGTCTGGACCCGGCCGACGCTGAAGGCCTGGCCTGACGGGACCGGAACCGGGCTGAGGCGGAGCTGGAGGCCGCGTCGACCCAGGCCTGGGTTAGCGCCGCGGCGACATGGGCGTGAGCCGGCATGGCCGGAGATGCCGGCGGGGACGGTAGCGGCGGCGACGGTCTTCGTGCCGTCGTTGAAGGGGGAGCACACGGCCAAGGCGGCCGTGCGGATGTGATGGTCCTCGACCGGGAGGTCGTGGTCGTTGGGGACGACACCCCGCCGCGGACGGTCGTGGTCGAGCGGGCGGGGGATGACGGAGGCGGCGATGATGCCGTCTTGGGGGAGGCGTCGTGGACGGTGCCGGAGGGGGCGGCTCGGATGCTGACGAGCGAGGCGCCGCCGGTGGTGGAGTTGCAAGTCACTCCGCCCACCGAGCTGGCGTCGGTGCCGAAGAGGGCGCCTGAGAAAGCGCCGGAGAGGGCGCCGACCTCGGGGGAGGCGGCCGGCGGGGAGCATGCCCTAGTGCTCAGGTCGGGAGGTCGTCGGTCCGCCGAGTCGCAGCCGACGCGGAGCGGCGGCGATGTCTTCTTCGGGCCTCCAACCCAGAAGGAGGCGGCGATGGCCGCCGTGACCCGGCGCCTGCAAGGGCGAGCGGACCGGATCCAGGCCTTCACCCAGGCCGAGGTCGAGGTGACGCAGGAGCTGGAGCGCGCCGTGTTTTTAAGCTTTCTTATTTTCCTTTTTTCATTGCTTCCTCATTGTGGGGGCGCGCTAGCGCACCCACTGGGTGTAGCCCCCGAGATTCAGGCCAACCGTGTAGCAGTTGGGTCGAATCTTAACTTGTTGTCTTGTATTGATCGTTGCTTTCTGCAGCAACTGGACTCCTACCGGGTCGGCGTCTTCAACCGGCTCCTGGAGACGCATCGGCGTCTCAAGGAACGGCTCGCCGCCAAGGAGGAGAGCTCCGCGCCGCGGTAGGTACTTTTCTTGCGTGCTCTTTTTTAGTGGGGGCGCGCTAGCGCACCCACTGGGTGTAGCCCCCGAGATTCGAGCCAACTGCATAGCAGTTGGGTTGAATCTTAAAGTAGTACTTCGTTTCTGAGTCTCTCTTCTGCAGCCGAGGGGCTGTCTTGGAGGACCCGGCTGATTCGGGCCGGCTTCCACTATGACTGGCTCGTCGCTGACGTCGGTCGGCTTGGAGCCGAGGTGGAGAGGGCGAGGGCGGAGGCGACGGGAGCCCGGCAGGCGCTCGACGTAGCCAGCCAGCTGCAGGAGCAGCTGGCGGGCGACAAGAGCCGTCTTGAGGCCGAGGTGGAGCGCCTCAAGGCGGAGGCTGCCAAGGTTGTGGAGGCGCAGCAGGCCCTTGCCGAGGCAGACCAGCAACGCGACAAGCTGGCCGACAACAAGGGGCAGCTCCAGGCCGAGGTGGAGTGCCTGAAGGCACTGGTGGCCACGGCGGAGGAGACCCGGCAGGGGGAGACCCGGCGCCGCGAGGAGGGCGTGAAGGCGGCCGAGGACAAGGACGCCGAGCTGAAGGTGGCCCTTGCCAAGGTCGCCCATCTGGAGAAGATGCTCCAGGAGGGTGACCGCACCATTGCCCGAGAGCGGCGCGGTACGTTGCTCGAAGCGCAGCACCTGGAAGAGTCCTTCTCCAGTAAGTGCTTTCCTTTGGTTTTGTTGTTGCCGGTTTGGGACTCCGGCTTCTTGTTCTTGGTGACTTTCTTCTGACTTGCTTTTCTTTTTGACAGGGGCCTTCCCGAAGACGCGCCAGCTGGTGGAGGAGGCGGTCCACTTTCAGCGCGACCCGCAGGGGATCGTCGGCTCCAGGACTGACCCGCGGGTGGCCTAGACCTTCCCGGAGATCGTGACCGCCGCCGAGGCCCGCCTGCGAGTCTTGAGCGAGCAGATGGGGCGGCTCTCTGAGGCCGGCACGGCGATGAAGGCGGCCCTCTGGCCGGGTTCCGTCGCGCCGGCCAGCTTCACGCGGCTGGCGCGTGATACGTCCATTTTGCATCATGCTTTTATATCGATATTTATTGCATTATGGGTTGTTATTACACGTTACGTCACAATACTTATGCCTATTCTCTCTTATTTTACAAGGTTTACATGAAGAGGGAGAATGCTGGCCGCTGGAATTCTAGGCTGGAAAAGGAGCAAATATTAGAGACCTATCCTGCACAACTCCAAAAGTCCAGAAACTCCACGGAAGTTATTTTTGGAATTAATAAAAAACTACTAAGCGAAAAAAGTACCAGAGGGGGGCCACCCACCATCCACGAGGGTGGGGGCGCGCCCCCTGCCTCGTGGGCCCCCTGGCAGGCCTCCGGTGACCATCTTCTGCTATATGAAGTCTTTTACCCTGAAAAAAAATCATAAGCAAGCTTTCGAGAAGAAACTCCGCCGCCACAAGGCGGAACCTTGGCGGAACAAATCTAGGGCTCCGGTAGAGCTGTTCTGCCGGGGAAACTTCCCTCCGGGAGGGGGAAATCATCGCCATCGTCATCACCAACGATCCTCTCATCGGGAGGGGGTCAATCTCCATCAACATCTTCACCAGCACCATCTCCTCTAAAACCCTAGTTCATCTCTTGTATCCAATCTTTGTCCCAAAGCCTCAGATTGGTAGCTGTGGGTTGCTAGTAGTGTTGATTACTCCTTGTAGTTGATGCTAGTTAGTTTATTTGGTGGAAGATCATATGTTCAGATCCTTTATGCATACTAATACCCCTCTGATTATGAACATGAATATGATTTGTGAGTAGTTACGTTCGTACCTGAGGACATGGGAGAAGTCTTGCTATAAGTAGTCATGTGAATTTGGTATTCGTTCGATATTTTGATGAGATGTATGTTGTCTCTCCTCTAGTGGTGTTATGTGAACATCGACTACATGACACTTCACCATTATTTGGGCCTAGAGGAAGGCATTGGGAAGTAATAAGTAGATGATGGGTTGCTAGAGTGACAGAAGCTTAAACCCTAGTTTATGCGTTGCTTCATAAGGGGCTGATTTGGATCCATATGTTTCATGCTATGGTTAGGTTTACCTTAATACTTCTTTTGTAGTTGCGGATGCTTGCAATAGGGGTTAATCATAAGTGGGATGCTTTTCCAAGAAAGGGCAGCACCCAAGCACTGCTCCACCCACATACCAAATTATCAAAGTAACGAAGTGAATCATATGAGCATGATGAAAACTAGCTTGACGATAATTCCCATGTGTCCTCGGGAGCGTTTTCCTTCATATAAGAGTTTGTCCAGGCCTGTCCTTTGCTACAAAAAGGATTGGGCCATCTTGCTGCACCTTATTTACTTTCATTACTTGTTACCCGTTACAAATTACCTTATCACAAAACTATCTGTTACCGATAATTTCAGAGCTTGCAGAGAATACCTTACTGAAAACCGCTTATCATATCCTTTGGCTCCTCATTGGGTTCGACACTCTTACTTATCGAAAGGACTACGCTAGATCCCGTACACTTGTGGGTCATCAAGACTCTTTTCTGGCGCCGTTGCCGGGGAGTGAAGCGCCTTTGGTAAGTGGAAATCGGTAAGGAAAAATTTATATAGTGTGCTGAAATTTACTGTCACTTGTTACTATGGAAAACAATCCTTTGAGGGGTTTGTTCGGGGTATCTTCACCTCATCCGGAACCACAATTAGCTACCCCTCAACCTACTAAACCTACTGAAAATGTTTACTTTGAAATTCCTTCGGGTATGATAGAGAAACTGCTAGCTAATCCTTTCACAGGTGATGGAACATTGCATCCCGATTTACACCTAATCTATGTGGATGAAGTTTGTGGATTATTTAAGCTTGCAGGTATGCCCGAGGTTGTTATCAAGAAGAAGGTCTTCCCTTTATCTTTGAAGGGAAAGGCATTGACATGGTTTAGGCTATGTGATGATATGGGATCATGGAACTATAACCGATTGAAATTGGAATTTCATCAGAAGTTTTATCCTATGCATCTTGTTCATCGTGATCGTAATTATATATATAATATTTGGCCTCGCGAAGGAGAAAGCATCGCTCAAGCTTGGGGGAGGCTTAAGTCAATGTTATATTCATGCCCCAATCATGAGCTCTCAAGAGAAATGATTATTCAAATTTTTTATGCTCGGCTTTCTCTCAATAATCGCTCCATGCTCGATACTTCTTGTACTGGATCTTTTATGATGAAAACTATTGAATTCAAATGGGATTTATTGGAAAGAATTAAATGCAACTCTGAAGATTGGGACCTCGACGAATGGAGTCAGGTATAACACCTAAGTTTGATTGTGTTAAATCTTTTATGGATACCGATGTTTTCCGTGAATTTAGCACTAAATATGGACTTGACTCTGAGATAGTAGCTTCTTTCTGTGAATCCTTTGCTACTCATGTTGATCTCCCTAAGGAGAAGTTGTTTAAATATAATCCTCCCATTGAAGTAAAAGTAGTTGCACCTATTAAAGTTGAAGAAAATACTATCACTTATAATGATCCTGTTGTTCCTACTTCTTATATTGAGAAATCACCTTTCCCTGTTAGGATAAAGGATCATGCTAAAGCTTCAACTGTGGTCAACAAAAGTAATATTAAGACACCCAAACCCCCTGAGCAAATTAAAGTTGAACCTAGTATTGCTATGGTTAAAGATCTCTTGGCTGATAATATTGATGGGCATGTTATTTACTTCTGTAATGAAGCTGCTAGAATTTCTAGGCCGGATGCTAAAAATAAACATAGACCTGTTGTAGGCATGCCTGCTATTTCTGTCAAGATAGGAGATCATTGTTATCATGGCTTATGTGTTATGGGTGCTAGTGCAAGTGCAATACCTCATTCCTTATACAAAGAAATTATGCATGATATTGCACCTGCTGAGATAGAAGAAATTGATGTTACAATTAAGCTTGCCAATAGAGATACTATTTCACCAGTTGGGATTGTTGGAGATGTTGAAGTCTTGTGTGGGAAAGTTAAATATCCTGCTGATTTCCTTGTTCTTGGTTCCCCACAAGATGACTTCTGTCCCATCATATTTGGTAGACCCTTCTTGAATACTGTTAATGCTAGGATAGACTGCAAAAAGGATGTTGTTACTATTGGTTTGGGTGATATGTCCCATGAGTTTAATTTTGCTAAATTTCATAGACAACCCCGTGATGAGGAATTGCCTAGTAAAGATGAAATTATTGGTCTTGCTTCTATTGTTGTGCCTCCTAATGATCCTTTAGAACAATATTTGCTTGACCATGAAAATGATATGTTTAGAAGGGAAATAGATGAAGTATTCTTTAAATAAGGACCCATTTTGAAACACAACTTGCATGTTAAAATCCTAGAGGATCCTCCTCCACCCAAGGTTGATCCCGTGTTTGAGCTTAAACCATTACCTGATACTCTTAAATATGCTTATCTTGATGAGAAAAAGATATATCCTGTTATTATTAGTGCTAACCTTTCAGAGCAGGAAGAAAAGAAATTATTGAAAACTCTGAAGAAGCACCGTGCTGCTATTGGATATACTCTTGATGATCTTAAGGGCATTAGTCCCACTCTATGCCAGCAAAAAATAAAATTGGAGAAAGAAGCTAAACCAGTTGTTGATCACCAGAGACGGTTAAATCCTAAGATGAAAGAAGTGGTAAGAAAAGAGATACTAAAGCTTCTGGAGGCAGGTATAATTTATCCCGTTGTTGATAGTCAGTGGGTAAGTCCTGTCCATTGTGTCCCTAAGAAGGGAGGTATTACTGTTGTTCCTAATGATAAAGATGAATTGATCCCGCAAAGAATTGTTACAGGTTATAGAATGGTAATTGACTTCCGTAAACTAAATAAAGCTACTAAAAAGGATCATTACCCTTTACCGTTTATTGATCAAATGCTAGAAAGATTATCTAAACATACGCATTTTTGCTTCAGATGGTTATTCTGGTTTCTCTCAAATACCTGTGTCAAAAGAGGATCAAGAAAAGACCACTTTTACTTGCCCTTTGGTACCTTTGCTTATAGACGTATGCATTTTGGTTTATTTAATCACCTGCTACCTTTCAAAGATGCATGATGGCTATATTCTCTGATTTTTGTGAAAAGATTGTTGAGGTTTTCATGGATGATTTCTCCGTATACGGAACTTCTTTTGATGATTGCTTGAGCAACCTTCATCGAGTTTTGCAGAGATGTGAAGAAACTAATCTTGTCTTGAATTGGGAGAAGTGCCACTTTATGGTTAATGAAGGTATTGTCTTGGGGCATAAAATTTCTGAAAGAGGTATTGAAGTTGATAAAGCTAAAGTTGATGCTATTGAAAAGATGCCGTGTCCCAAGGACATTAAAGGTATAAGAAGTTTCCTTGGTCATGCCGGTTTTTATAGAAGGTTCATTAAAGACTTCTCAAAAATCTCTAGGCCTCTGACTAATCTCTTACAAAAAGATATTCCTTTTGTCTTCGATGATGATTGTGTAGAAGCATTTGAAATACTTAAGAAAGCATTGATTTCTGCACCTATTGTTCAGCCACCTAATTGGAATTTACCCTTTGAAATTATGTGTGATGCTAGCGATTATGTTGTAGGTGTTGTTCTAGGACAAAGAGTTGATAAGAAATTAAATGTTATCCAATATGCTAGTAAAACTCTAGACAATGCCCAGAGAAACTATGCTACTACTGAAAAAGAATTTTTAGCGGTTGTATTTGCTTGTGATAAGTTCAGACCTTATATTGTTGATTATAAAGTAACTGTTCACACTAATCATGCTGCTATTAAATATCTTATGGAAAAGAAAGATGCTAAACCTAGAGTCATTAGATGGGTTCTCCTACTACAAGAATTTGATTTGCATATTATTGATAGAAAGGGAGGTGAGAACCCCATTGCAGACAACTTGTCTAGGTTAGAGAATGTTCTTGATGACCCACTACCTATTGATGATAGCTTTCCTGATAAACAATTAGCTGTCATAAATGCTTCCCATACTGCTCCATGGTATGTTGATTATGCTAATTACATTGTTGCTAAATTTATACCACCTAGTTTCACATACCAGCAAAAGAAAAAGTTTTTCTATGATTTAAGACATTACTTCTGGGATGATCCACACCTTTACAAAAAAGGAGTAGATGGTGTTATTAGACGTTGTGTACCTGAGCATGAACGGGAACAGATCCTACGCAAGTGTCACTCCGAGGCTTATGGAGGACACCACGCTGATAGAACTGCACATAAGGTATTGCAATCCGGTTTTTATTGGCCTACTCTCTTCAAAGATGCCCGTAAGTTTGTCTTGTCTTGTGATGAATGTCAAAGAATTGGTAATATTAGTAGACGTCAAGAAATGCCTATGAACTATTCACTTGTTATTGAACCATTTGATGTTTGGGGCTTTAATTATATGGGACCATTTCCTTCCTCTAATGGGTTCACACATATTTTAGTTGGTGTTGATTACGTTACTAAGTGGGTAGAAGCTATTCCAACTAGTAGTGCTGATCATAACACCTCTATTAAGATGCTTAAAGAAGTTATTTTTCCGAGGTTTGGAGTCCCTAGATATTTAATGACTGATGGTGGTTCACATTTTATTCATGGTGCTTTTCGTAAAATGCTTGCTAAGTATGATGTTAATCATAGAATTGCATCTCCATATCACCCGCAGTCTAGTGGTCAAGTAGAATTGAGTAATAGAGAGCTCAAATTAATTTTGCAAAACATTGTTAATAGATCTAGAAAGAATTGGTCCAAGAAACTTGATGATGCATTATGGGCCTATGGAACTGCATATAAGAATCCTATGGGTGTGTCTCCGTATAAAATGGTTTATGGAAAAGCATGTCACTTACCTCTCGAACTAGAACATAAGGCATATTGGGCAATTAAAGAGCTCAATTATGATTTCAAACTTGCCGGTGAGAAGAGGCTATTTGACATAAGCTCACTTGTTGAATGGAGAACCCAAGCCTATGAGAATGCCAAACTGTTTAAAGAAAAAGTTAAAAGATGTCACGACAAAAGGATACAAAAGCGTGAGTTTAATGTAGGTGATTATGTGTTGCTATTCAACTCTCGTTTAAGATTTTTTGCAGGAAAACTCCTATATAAATGGGAAGGTCCTTACGTTATCGAGGAGGTCTATCGTTCCGGTGCCATAAAAATCAGCAACTTCAAAGGCACAAATCTGAAGGTGGTGAACGGTCAAAGAATCAAACATTATATCTCAGGTAATCCTATAAATCTTGAAACTAATGTTATTGAAACCGTAACCCCGGAGGAATACATAAGGGACACTTTCCGGAACGTTTCAGACTCCGAAAAGGAATAGGTACGTGGTACGGTAAGTAAACCGACTCCAAAACAGTTCTAATGGAAATTTTTCTCCGTTTTGGAATATTTAAGAAAATAGGAAAATAAGAAGTAGTCCGGGAAGGACACGAGGCGTCCACGAGGGTGGAGGGCGCGCCCTACCCCCTGGGCGCGCCCCCTACCTCGTGGGCACCTCGTGTGCTCTCCGGACTCCGTTTTCTTGCACGATACTTCTTTTGGTCGGTAAAAATTCATTATATAATCTCCCGAAGGTTTTGACCCTCGTATCACGCAAATATCCTCTATTTTGGTTCGTGCTGTTTTCTGCCAGAGCTGTCAAGGCCAGGCATCATGTCGTCCCCTTCCTCCAACAATGAGGGCAACGATGCTTGGCTAATGAAGATAGAGCTGAAGAGAGAAGAACCCGGGGAGATCAACAAGGATGATGGGATCAAGAAGGCCATGGAGGATCAAGCTCCGGCAGCAGAAGAAGAAGACATCCTTCAACCTCATCACAATCTTCTTACCCCAACTGAGATTGAAGCTTTCAAGATGATTGAGTTAGCTCGTATACAAAACAAGTATCTCACACGTGAAAATATTTTGTTGAAGGAGCATATCACCGCACTCAAGGGCATTATCCGCAAATTGGAGGATCTCCTACGCTCGATGTGCGACTATCCATCATCACCACCATCTTCACCAGCAAAAGAGATATAATCACATGGGTATGGGCACTCCCCTTGGCAACTGCCAAGCTTGGGGGAGGTGCCCCAGTATCGTATCACCATCACACTTCTATCTTTACCTTTTTTTTGTTCGATCCTTTTAGTAATATCTTGATCTAGTAGAATAAAGTTTTAGTATGATTTAGTTTTGAGTTTCGCTTTATGATCTCTTTATGTAATCGAGTCCGTGAGCTATATATAATAAAGATTAGTGTTGAGTCAAGGGCTTGATTATCTTGGCATGATCTTGAGAGAAAAGAGAAAGAATAAAAAGAAATAAAGAGATCATATTGATCTTATGGAGAGTAATGAACTTCACATATAAAGAGTATGATGAATAAAAGTTGTGGAGAGTTGACAAACATAGTTTTGGTCATGGTTGCAATTAATAGGAAGTAATAAAGAAAGAGAGGTTTTCACATATAAATATACTATCTTGGACATCTTTTATGATTGTGAGCACTCATTAAAGTATGACATGCTAAAGAGTTGATGTTGGACAAGGAAGACAACGTAATGGGTTATGTTTTCTTATATCTGAAATAAAGTATATTGTCATGGATCATACAACATGTTGAGCTTGCCTTTCTCCCTCATGCTAGCCAAGATTCTTTGCACCAAGTAGAGATACTACTTGTGTTTCCAAATATCCTTAAACCCAGTTTTTGCCATGAGAGTCCACCATATCTACCTATGGATTGAGTAAGATCCTTCAAGTAACTTGTCATTGTTGCATGCAATAAAAATTGCTCTCTAAATATGTATGATTTATTAGTGTGGAGAAAATAAGCTTTATACGATCTTGTGATGTGGAAGAAATAAAAGCGACGGACTGCATAATAAAGGTCCATACCACAAGTGGCAATATAAAGTGACGTTCTTTCGCATTAAGATTTTGTGCATCCAACTATAAAAGCACATGACAACCTCTGCTTCCCTCTGCGAAGGGCTTATCTTTTATTCTTGTCTTATACCTTATGCAAGAGTCATGGTGATCTTCACCTTTCCTTTTTGTATTTTATCCTTTGGCAAGCACATTGTGTTGGAAAGATCCTGATATATATATATATATATATCCAATTGGATGTAAGTTAGCATGAACTATTATTGTTGACATTACTCTTGAGGTAAAAGGTTCAACACTATAAGCCCCTATGTTTCTCTGTGTCCGATAAAAACTCCATACCCATAAAGTATTGCATGAGTGTTAGCAATTGTGAAAGACTAAATGATAGTTGAGTATGTGGACTTGCTGAAAAGCTCTTATATTGACTCTTTCCGATGTTATGATAAATTGCAATTGCTTCAGTGACCGAGATCATAGTTTGTTAGTTCTCAATGAAGTTTCTGATTCATACTTGACATTGTGAATAGATTATTACTTGAGCATAAGAAATCATATGACAAAATATATATATGTTGTTGTTATAAGAATCATCATGATGCCCTCATGTCCGTATTTTATTTTATCGACACCTCTATCTCTAAACATGTGTATATATTTATCGTTATCGGCTTCCGCTTGAGGACAAGCGAGGTCTAAGCTTGGGGAGTTGATACGTCCATTTTGCATCATGCTTTTATATCGATATTTATTGCATTATGGGTTGTTATTACACGTTACGTCACAATACTTATGCCTATTCTCTCTTATTTTACAAGGTTTACATGAAGAGGGAGAATGCTGGCAGCTGGAATTCTGGGCTGGAAAAGGAGCAAATATTAGAGACCTATCCTGCACAACTCCAAAAGTCCTGAAACTCCACGGAAGTTATTTTTGGAATTAATAAAAAAATACTGAGCGAAGAAAGTACCAGAGGGGGCCACCCACCATCCACGAGGGTGGGGGCGCGCCCCCTGCCTCGTGGGCCCCCTGGCAGGCCTCCGGTACCATCTTCTGCTATATGAAGTCTTTTACCCTGAAAAAATCATAAGCAAGCTTTCGAGAAGAAACTCCGCCGCCACGAGGCGGAACCTTGGCGGAACTAATCTAGGGCTCCGGTAGAGCTGTTCTGCCGGGGAAACTTCCCTCCGGGAGGGGGAAATCATCGCCATCGTCATCACCAAAGATCCTCTCATCGGGAGGGGGTCAATCTCCATCAACATCTTCACCAGCACCATCTCCTCTAAAACCCTAGTTCATCTCTTGTATCCAATCTTTGTCCCAAAGCCTCAGATTGGTAGCTGTGGGTTGCTAGTAGTGTTGATTACTCCTTGTAGTTGATACTAGTTGGTTTATGCGTTGCTTCGTAAGGGGCTGATTTGGGTCCATATGTTTCATGCTATAGTTAGGTTAACCTTAATACTTCTTTTGTAGTTGCGGATGCTTGCAATAGGGGTTAATCATAAGTGGGCTGCTTGTCCAAGAAAGGGCAGCATCCAAGCACCGGTCCACCCACATACCAAATTATCAAAGTAACGAACGCGAATCATATGAGCGTGATGAAAACTAGCTTGATGATAATTCTCATGTGTCCTCGGGAGCGTTTTCCTTCATATAAGAGTTTGTCCAGGCTTGTCCTTTACTACAAAAAGGATTGGGCCATCTTGCTGCACCTTACTTTTATTACTTGTTACCCGTTACAAATTATTTTATCACAAAACTATCTGTTACAGATAATTTCAGTGCTTGCAGAGAATACCTTACTGAAAACCGCTTATCATCTCAGTTTGCTTATCCATAGCAACAAGTCTGTAAAAGAACATCGATCGAACATACATGAATTTTTCTACGTAGATTATTTAATTCAAAGGATTGTAAATGCATAATATAATTTCATACAATTCAGTTGCAATACATTTTATAGAGAAATGTCCATTTTGAACGTTTTGAAAAGATCGCTATAGTTTTACTATGGTGTAAAAAGAAAACAACCTTTTGCGAAAACACCTTGTGGTGTTCAATCCTAGGATTCAATTCTAGAATGTCATAAATCAGAGAGGCCCTTGGCTGTGTTCATTGACCCTAAAAAGGTTCTGTCCACACAGTGCATACTTTTTGGCTACCAGTTGCAGCTTGACATGTATTATAAGAGTCGTTTCACATTGCTATATAGGAGCAGAATGTCAAGAAAAAACATAGTGCACATGACGGATACCTTAACTACTGATTACAACTAATAAAATGGACACTGATTCTTGTTAAGTCGACAAAGGATGAAACAATTATTATGGACTAGAATGAAATGCGACTGCTTCTCACTCAATCATTGAAAAAGAAAAGAACATATCACTTGTTTATTGTACACAATAAAGATTAGATGCCACAGAATTTCAACCTCCTGATGATTCAGTTGCACCGGGTGGGTGTTATTATTTTGTGTAAGAAAAAAATGTAGCTGTCATCAGATAAGTTGTAAAAATGTTCAGCCTTGCTTTAAGTCAAACCCAACTAACCCCTGTTATATAGGTGCTGTCGCTGTTGTGGGTAGGTGTGTGCATAGCTTCAAAATTATCTTTTTTATGTGTGTATTGCAGATAATACTAGGCAATTATGACACAGCACTGACTACACGGAATTAGGAAAGCTAGGGCAAGATTCTGGGGGAATCATGCAACCAAGCCAGCTTGCATGGCATGCATCCTACCAATACGAGCGAAGGGGTGCCAGATGCCGAAAAGAACAACTAGGTTTGAGCAGCATTAACAATCTAAGCAAGGCCATATGACGATAGCTACAACACACCATTCAATCAATCAACAGCACTTAGGTAATGGCAGTGGATCTAGGAGACCAGGGTAGTGGCAATGCTCTCCCTTGACTCTTTGGCAAACTGCACACTCATGTAGAAAAGTTTCAATCTCCTGGCCTGGCGCCAATAAAATAGCTTTTTTACCCTTTGATAAGTAGCCACAATGCCTGAATGGCCTCCTATGGGAGAGTTGTGATCTACATCTTCTCTAAATCATGTACGTGCGTCAACCCTGACATCGATGATGGAGTTTAATTGCAAAGCTGATAGGATAAGAGGTCAGACTAAGATTAACAAACCAGTTTGTGCTTGGAAGTCAGACTCGTGAATAAATTAGTGGATATGCAATAGCAGCTAATCTTTGACCAGATTTTCTTATCATCATGATGACCAGAAGGGATGAAATGAGACAGAGACCAGAGCAGGTTGCTCCTTTCCTCTCTTGCTCTTTCTTCAAGAGAAACTAGTACTTCAGCCTGGCAGATCAAAGCTTACGCTTGTGGTTTACAGGCTAATTTCTAGTCGCTCACGTAGGTAGTGATTTCACATACCTTTCTTTGGGCTGACTATTGTGCTACTAGTCTCCTTGGAAACAGCAGTCAATCCTAGACCCATTTCTTTTCCTTTTCTTGAGTGCGACCTGAAAGAGGATCAAACAAAACGGAGACATGAGCTGCCTGTTCCATTCCTCTCGTGATCTTCACCAGCCCATTGGTTCCCTTGCTAGCTTCTTCAGAAAGCCATGCGGTCACACCATTGCCCAAACAGGATCATGTTTCCCTTGCCTTTTCTTGGATTGGCTCTTGTGCTGCTGATATCCCTGGTCCCTCCGACCAGCTCCTGCACGGAGCAGGAAAAGAGCTCCCTCCTCCAGCTCCTTGCTGGGTTCTCGCAGGACGGCGGCCTCGCGGCGTCTTGGCGGAAGGATACGGACTGCTGCACTTGGGAAGGGATCACCTGCAGCCCTAACAGGACGGTCAGTGATGTTTTGTTGGCCTCTCGAGGTATTGAGGGGTCCATCTCGCAGTTCCTTGGAAATCTCACCGGCTTGTTGCGCCTCAACCTGTCGTGCAACTCACTATCCGGTGGCTTGCCGCTAGAATTAGTGTCATCCAGCAGCATCATTGTCCTTGACGTCAGTTTCAACCGCCTGACAGGAGGACTGAGCGAGCTGCCATCTTCAACCCCCGCACGGCCTCTGCAGGTAGTGAACGTCTCAAGCAACTTGTTTACAGGAAGGTTTCCATCCACATGGGAGGTGATGAAGAGCCTGGTCGCGCTCAATGCCAAGAACAATAGTTTTACTGGGCAGCTACCAACTATACTATGTCTCAGCGCACCATCTTTTACTGTGCTTGAACTCAGTTTTAACGAATTCAGTGGAAACATTCCTCCTGGACTCGGTAATTGCTCCATGCTGAAATTGCTCAGCGCTGGCTACAACAACCTCAGTGGGACTCTTCCAGACGACGTCTTCAAAGTCACCTCGTTAGAGCACCTCTCTTTACCTAACAATTGGTTAGAAGGAGCACTCAATGGCATCATCAAGCTCAAAAATCTGGTCAGCCTTGATCTTGGGGGCAACGAGCTTAGCGGCAATATTCCAGAATCCATAGGTGAGCTGAAGAGTTTGGAGGAGCTGCATTTGGAACAAAACCACATGTCAGGGGAGCTGCCATCAGCTCTGAGCAACTGCACACAACTCATAACAATTAGCTTAAAGGGCAACCAATTCCGTGGAGAACTTACCAAGGTCAACTTCTCAAACCTGCCCAATCTAGAAAAAATAGATCTTCTGCACAATAACTTCATCGGCAACATTCCAGAAAGCTTATACTTGTGCAGCAAACTGACTGCACTACGGCTCTCTGGCAATCATTTACATGGCCAATTGTCAGAAAAGATAGGCAATCTGAAGTCTCTCTCGTTTCTATCAGTTGCTAACCTCTCCCTTACGAATATCACAAGAACACTTCAGATCCTTGGGAGTTCCAGGAGCCTGACCAACCTTTTTATTGGGTCCAACTTCCTGCATGAGGCTATCCCAGAGGACGACAGCATTGATGGTTTTGAGAATCTTCAGGTTCTTTCTATGAGTGATTGTTCATTGTCTGGAACAATACCTGGTTGGTTATCCAAGCTCACAAATTAAAGGATGCTATTTTTGCAAAGCAATCAACTAACTGGACCAATACCTGAATGGACCAGCAGCCTGAACTTGCTCTTCTATTTAGACATATCAAACAACAGCTTCACAGGGAAAATTTCAACTGCCTTAATGGAGATGCCAATGCTAAAATCAGACAGGACTGCACCAAAGGTCTTCTTTGAACTGCCCGTTTATCTTTTCAGTCCATTTATCCAATACCTCAAACCTGGTGCTTTTCCAAAAGTGCTTAATCTAGCCATCAATAATTTCACTGGTGCGATCCCGGAGGAGATCGGTCAATTAAGAGCACTCGCCGCACTCAATTTAAGCTCCAACAAATTATCAGGAGAGATCCCTCAAGCGATCTGCAACCTCAGAAACCTCAATTGAACTTGAAACAAGACTAGCTGCTACAACAACAATTGAACATCACGCCGCCGTAAAAGGGATCCTGAGGTTGCAGATCGCTTGAGGGATCTCTCCTGATAATTTGTTGGAGCTTAAATTGAGTGCGGCGAGTGCTCTTAATTGTCCCGCACGCGCTGATTCGAACTTAAAACAAGACTAGCTGCTACAACAACAATTGAACATCAATCAGGCGTCCCAATTTTTTTTCCTCGGAACCTTTTTTCCAGATATACCTCGTGAGCGCGCGGCACTGGGCTTGTTTCCCTACCCTCCGGAGTCCGTCCTCCAGCCCGCTTACCGAACTCGGAGCAGCTGGCCCGCCGGGGAGCTCCGGGAAAGGGGAGAGGGCAGGCTTGGTTCGATTTCTGCCTGGCCTCTGGCCACCAGAAGTGGGAGCACCGGTGCGGCGGTCCTCAGGACGCCGGCGCACTGAGTTGGGCGCAGGACTCGATGTTGGGCCGTACGGGGAGCAGTACTTGGGGTTGGCTTACAGATAACAGTTTGGGCTGGCTTCATCTTGGGCTTCAAATTGGGTGGGCTTAGGGATGTTACAATGCCTAAAAAAAAGATAAAATTGGTTTCGGAGTTGATTGATAGCTCGTCGGCCAGTTGGCGCGAGGATAAGGTGCGAGCGGTATTTTTGCCGATGGATGCTGATATTATTTTGAAAATCCCACTTTGTACTAGAAGAGTTGATGTTTTCTGGGCTTGTGGAGAAGATGGCAGAGGCATTTTTTCAGTTAAATCTATTTACAAATTTTTGCTCACTATGAAGCTACAGAATGAAGCATTGTTACAGCCAGTTGGAGGACATTCGAACGCTGTCATGGAAGAGAGGGCATGGACGTCATTATGGAAGATCAAGATACCTTTGAAAATCAAGGTTTTCTTGTGCGGACTTTGCCATGAAACCACTTCAACGACAGCCGTATTACATCGCAGAAATATGTCGACCACATCTGTGTGTGCTTTCTGCGCCGCGCAAGATGACTGGAAACATGCTTTGATTGATTGCATTATGGCGAGGAGCGTGTGGTCTCTCTGCTCGGAGGAAATTGTGGAAGCTATGGTTGATAATCTGACAATGGATGCAAAAAACTGGTTATTTACTATGCATGAGACATTGTCACACGAGCAGTTCACCCGAATGATGGTGACCTTATGGGCCATTTGGCGATCAAGGAGGAAAGCCATCCATGGAGATATTTTTGAAAGCCCTTTTGCAACTCATTCTTTTGTCAACTTTTTTCTCAGAGATCTACAGATAGTTGAAAGGCAAACTCCGACGCAGCCACATATGCCCAAAGCACGACCAACAGCTTGGTTGGCATCCCCGGAGGGTCTTGCGAAGGTTAATGTTGATGCAGCGGTCTCTGTAGAAGGAAGTTTCGGAGCTGTGGCGGCAGTCTGTCGGGATCAGAGAGGAAAATTTCTTGGGGCTTCAGCTGTCACTTTCAGACACATAATTGATCCTAACACGCTGGAAGCATTGGGAGTACGTGAAGGGCAATCTTTAGCTGACGATCTTTACGAGAACCGGGTTCATATTGATTCAGATAGCAAGATGGTGGTGAATGACATTAAGGTGAACTCGGCAGCAGGGTATGGAGCCATTCTACATGAAATAAAAGACCGATCTAGGAATTTCTTTTGCTGTAATATAGTTCATGAGTTTAGGAGCTCGAATTTCGAGGCTCACACTCTCGCTAGGCATGCTTTAGGACTCGGTTTTGGTCGCCATGTTTGGTTAGGCCGACCGGGGGAGCTTCCCTTTCCTGTAAACATTTTGGAGATTGAATAAAGCTAAGCGAGAGTGTCGCAAAAAAAACATGCTCCTTTTTCTTTTTTTTTTAGGAGGGGGGGGGGGGGGGCTTTCATTACATAGGATGACTACAATCAGCAGCTACAATGCTAGCAATATCCTCTAAGGAACTTTCATTGCCAAGCCAGCACAATGTTGTAGGAGTGTGACTAACAACATTTGCATGGCAACTTATCTTAGCTAAGCTTACTTATTGTACGTATTCCTTTTGGTGGTCCACAAATGATCAATTCTGATTCTAAAAAAAATGATCACTTTCTGACAAGTTTTTTCCTACCAAAAAAAAAAAGGCTTACAAGCTTTGCAAATAGTGCTAGTGTTTTGAGTATACACATATTAATTATTTTATTTTTATTTTAAACTAATGAAGTGGGTTCCAAGATATGACACAAGTGGGCATTTACACGCAATGATATACACCCCTATAAATAAGTGTAGAATGATTACACCCCAAGTGTATATACGATTGGTTGCCATGTATTTAGCCGAGCCGAGCTAGAGAGAAGTTGGTATGAGCTTTTGCTCGTCAAACTGAGCTAGGTGCACTGTTGTATGAACTTATACAAGTTGACCTAGACTAACTCAATTGTACATATCTTAACCTAGAGAGAGTGAATTACATAAAACCACCACATTTGGGGCTTCGTTTGCGGAAAACCACCTAGTCACTATTTTTTTGCAAAAGTCACCGCGCATTCAGTAATCATTTTGAAAAAAGCACTGATCGAGTGATTTAGCTAATTTAATCAATTTCTGACAAGTGGGGCCGGATTGTCGGAAGCTGAGTTGGCAAAACATTTACAAACGCCCCCTTAGATCTAGAAAAACAAAAGCAATCAAGCCCCTCCCCCTTACCCCGTCGCCCCACTCGTCTGCCACCATGGCGGCCTCCGGCTCCCAGCCCTAGCCGTTGTCCGACAAGGAGGACGACGAGCTACCCGGCTCTGGTGTGCCCCAGGCGGACCAGGTGGTGTTGGCGAGCACGGACGCGGTGGCCGCCGCGCGGGGATGTCCATGGCGTAGAGGCCGCGGAGGTTGGCGGTGGAGCTGGCCGGTCTGCGACGAGGGCGGACGCGCAAAGGTTGTTGTAGATGGTGGCGTTGCAGCTGGATTGCATCAGGGCGCGCACCGCCGGTCCCGGTGGCACGGCCTCCCTCCTCCCGCGAGCACGCGCATCGGCGAAGAGAAGGACCGCCTGACGGCTCCAGTGAGGCGGCCGCCCTTCTCCCGCGCAAGCACGCGCCCTGGCGAGGCGTCCTCCCTCCTCCCGCGCGAGTACGCGCCCCTGGCTTCCGGCGAGGCGACGTCCCTCCTCCCCGCGAGCACGCGCCCTGAACTCCGGTGAGCACGCGCCGCTGACCTTGCGAGCGAGCGAGCCATTCAACACGTCGCGGTACAGCCCGCACACGCCGGTCGCGTCCATGTACTGGCCTCATCTCGAGGTCGCACGGAGCCTGTAGCGGTGGTCGCCGACGTGCTTGTCGGCGGCGGCGACGTCGCCGGAGTGGCGCCGGGGGTCGGCCAGCTCGGGCTCTCTCGATCGGATGGGATCGAGGCAGCGGGCTCTGCCGGGCATGGTCCAGGGGGCTGATTGCTTTTTTTAAAATCTACTAGGGATCTGGGTATGATTATTTTGCTAAGTCAGCTCCTTACAGTCGGGTCCCATGTGTCAGAAATTGATTAAATGGGCTAAATCACCTGATCAGTGCATTTTGCAAAATGATTACTGAATACGCGGTGTCTTTTGCAAAAAATTAGCGACTAGGTGGTTTTCCGCAAACGAAGCCCCAAATGTGGTGGTTTTATGCATTTCACTCACCTAGAGACCACATATGTGCATGTAGAAGTAAAAAAATTTATTAAAATTTCAGTTGATGTCTTGTGTTTCCAGCAAGTTGTTTAGCTGAGAGATTAACAACTCTAGTAACAGAAAATAACGACTCCTGCAGTAGATATTGACAAAGCATGACACTCTCAAGTGAGCTGCTCAGGAGCTGCTCAACTGAGCTCAATCCAAATGTGAACAATAAACAACATTGGAGTATGTAAACACTATGGTTATCACAAAACTTGATTCTGAACTACAACACTGTAGGCAACGTGTTTCCCTTTTAACTTACCTACTACCAAGAAAAACAACACATGCCCACCAAAATTACATTTTTTTTCAATAACCTTTTAGAAGTTATACTGATAGGTGTTCTGGTCGGTAACGATAAGTAATATTAAATATAATAAATTCAGCGGTGGCCAATTGAAGTTGAGAGAATAAGCTAAATATTTTTTACTTTGCTTTTTTATACTGAAATCGCCTATATATAACCATATGCAAAGGGTACATCTCTTTATTCCACAAAAATATTATGTCCATTGTTGGGCATACCTCATCTTCGTCATGGTGTCCTCTCTCCTTCACACCATACTTCTCCACGGGCCGCCAAGGAGGAGTCGCACCGCCAACCGCCCCGCTCTCCGCCCTAATTCCCTCCCCTCGTGTTCGTGTCGATCTGCCACCCACCCCACTCTCCGCTCTGATCCCCTCCCCTCACGGGAAATGTGGTTGTTCGGACTATTCATCATGTTATCTCCAACATATGGGCCCAACACAAAAAACCCACCCCACGACGCATCATTTCCTTTTTCTGCCGGACCCTCCCCTTCCCACTCAGTTTCTCACCATAGAGGGACATTCCTGGCTGGAGCCCTCTCCTTTAAAACCGGATAACACCGCCACACCATCACCATGGCACCCTCTCTCCTTCTCACTGTAATTCTCCACAGACCACCAAGGAGTCCCCCACCAACCGCCCCGCTCTCCGCCCTGATCCCCTACCCCATGTTCGTGCCGATCCGGCACCCCCATCAAGGGGTAAGAGGCGTGTGCCACCCGTGACGCCCTCCCCCCCCCCCCCCCCCGCCGACGCCCGGAGCCAAGAAGGAAGATCCAATGTCTCTTGTGTCATTTACACATTGTAAACATACAGTTAAATGCCATGCATTCCACAAAAATATGATGTCCATTGTTGTGCACACCTCATCTTCGTCATGGCGCCCTCTCTCCTTCACACCGTACTTCTCCACGGACCGGCAAGGAGGAGTCCCCCACCAACCGCCCCGCTCTCCGCGCTGACCCCCTCCCCTCGTTTTCGTGCTGACCAGCCACCATCCCGCTCTCCGCTCGGATCCCCTCCCCTCGCGGGAAATGTGGTTGTCCGGACTATCCATCATGTTATCTCTAACACGTGTGCCCAACACAAAAACCTCACCCCATGACGCACCCTTTCCTTTTCCTGCCGAACCCTCCCCTTCCCGCTCGGTTTCCCGCCATAGCGGGACATTTCTGGCTGGAGCCCTTTCCTTTAAAACCGGATGATGCCCACCTCACCTCCACTATGGCACCCTCTCTCCTTCACATTGTACTTCTCCACGGACCCTGAAGGAGGAGTCCCCCACTACTAGGGAAAAGCCTAGCAGCAGCGTGGGTTTTAGGACTATCAGTAGCGCGGGCAGGAGCGCTACTGGTACGGCGCTACAGCTAAAGGTTAGCAGTAGCGTTGGTTAACCACACTACTGCTACACCAACTTAGTAGTAGCGCTTTCTCGATGCTGCGCTACTGGTAATTACTAGTAGCGCTTCTCCCAGCCCGCGCTACTACTATTATTCCGTATTTTATTTCTTTTTTATTTCATGTTGTATTCATACACCTCTATACAAGTTTTCATACAGCAGCAATTTAGAGATTGTTTTTACATCATAATGAGTTATTACATCATTGAATGAAAGAACTGTGGACTAGTTTCAAGTGGATGGACATCCACTTGAAACTAATCCACGGTTCTTTCACGCAATGATATAATAAATATCATCATCATCATATCATTAACAACTTATCATCATATCATTAACAACTTATCATCATAATACATCATTGTAATATAACACCTCCTCATGATCATCGTTTTCATCGATGAGACATCACATAGCAAGTTGGTCACTAGTCATAATCACAACTACTCCTCATCATCAACTCTAACACATTGTACCACATAATAAACATATTGTACCTCATAGGACCTACTACATTCTCTTAGGACCTACTATATTCTCTAAGGTAAAATAGCAAAAAACAAGATAGCCCCTGGCTCTCCATTATGGAGAATGCAGATTATCCTATCTCCAATTCTTGCCTTTCGCTTAATGTTGCTTCCAAGAACCTCCTTACGAATGTCCAAACATTTTTTCCACTCTTTGATTAGCATGTGTTCACCGGTTCCAGAAATCCGATATGCACAGGTGAGATCTGTAGGATGACCTGGCTGTATGTTTAGAACTTCAAGGCGACCATTGTAATACATCGGATGAGGCACACAATCCATCGGGATTTTCTGTTGAAAAACATAGTAATAACTTCGTAGTTAGCAATGATGTACTAGTTTTAGAAGTATGCAAAAGATGCACAGATGTCGTAATAGTAAAAAATCTTACCAGGGTATCTCCATAGAAGTTACCGTGGTTCAACACGTGCACTAGTGGCACGTATTCACCATAATTTGGAGGAGTTCGATAATAGGTATTGTAATTCTCAAAGAAAGTACAAAATGCGATCAGATGATTTTTCTCCTTATAAGTTAATTCGGAGCCATCGGTGTAGTGGATTTTGTCTACCATCTTCCGCGCATTCTTTGAAGAATGAAAATAAGCTGTCAACTATTTTTAAATAAACAATATAAATTAGTTAATAACTATGTTTGAGAAACTCACATAGCGGTAGAATCGGAAGCGTATCAACAAGGACCCAAATGTCCATATTGTTTTGCTCGATATCAGGATCACCAAGATCCATGGTGACAATCATACCCTCATAAAAACCATACATTTTGCAAAGTGCTTCCCAATTTTGGCAACCAAAATGGGTTACGCTCTGAGAATTGTACAGATTTACTTCAAAATCCATATCATGATGGGTCCTTAGGTGTATTTTCTTTGTTTCAAAATTTTCATGGTCTTCAAAACCCATCCTCTCCAAGACATAGCGTCTTGCATGGCATGGGATAAGCTAGTCGAATTGTAAAAGATGAAAATTAGACGTTGAAATAGTTGAAGTCGTGCTTAATTACGAAAAAAAACACTTGTCGTCGTTGCGTACCGTTTCAACGTCGAAAGTCTCCTCGAGCTTAATGCTGAAGCACCGATCATCGTCCAGCTGAGGGCACCTGTCGCACAGACCTCGATCGTCGTGGCACCAGCTGCACTCTCCTGGGAGACTTTCGTCATCCGAGTACGACATTTCCTACGTTCATAATTCAAAGTGCTTCCCAATTAAATATATGTACTAAAAAACCTAAATTAGATCATTATTTTTCGAGAAAATCCAGGCCACTCGATATTTCCTACATATTCTAGCACAACTCATGCCAGAATTCACGGAAAAATCCAGCATGACCTTTGCTAAAAAAGGACATATCGAGCGCCTGAAATTTGCCGGAACGGAAATTAATCAACACTCCGGCAAAACATAGGCCACTCGGAGGTGTAACCTGAACATGACCGGCCACTTGGGCAACCACATATCCTATTTGAGCAACACATGATATACATGTTTTTATCTACATCATCTATATCTTATAGGACTCATATTGACATGAAGATTTGGTTGGTCTCACTTCAAGGTCGGAGGGGGTCGGTGGAGGAGGGAGGAGGGACTCCTTGATTTCTGCAAAAGCAAAAACCCTATAAGTTATCACTAATACATCCCGAATAATTGCTTAAAATAAAAAAATAACAACAAATATGACATGTTCAACTAGTTCTATTAATTCAACTAGTTCTTACTAAATATAAACTTACTATAAATAGAAAAAAAACTAGTTCTTTCTAAAAATAAAGTAGTTCAACTAGTTATATTAATTTTCTTACTAAAAATACATTAGTTCTATTAATTCAACTAGTTCAACTGGTTTATTAATTTACTTACTAAACTAGTTCAACTAAAACTAAACTAGTTCAACTAGTTTATTAATTTACTTACTAATTATTTTAAACACTTACTAAATAAACTATTTCTATTAAACACTTGCTAAAAATTCTACTACCCTAGTTCTACCCTAAATTTTCTTACTTCTATTTTATTCAAAACACCTAAAATAGTCGAAAAAATTATTCTATTAAAAAACCTACATTCTACAATGTCTACATTCTAAAATCTACATTTAAATTACCTACAATTTGCAAGAACAGAGACAAGGGAGGGAGGGAGGAGAGAGGAGGGGGAGGGGGCGTCCGGAGGAGGAGGGGCCGGTCGGAGGAGGAGGAGGGGCGGTGGGAGGAGGGCTGCCGGCGGAGGAAGGAGGAGGGCGACCGGAGGAGGGAGGAGGGGCCGGCCGGAGGAGGAGGAGGGAGGGGCGGTGGAAGGAGGGCTGTCGGCGGAGGAGGGAGGAGGGGGCGGCCGGAGGAGGAGGGAGGAGGGGGCGGCCGAAGGCGGAGGGAGGAGGGCGCGGTGGGAGGAGGAGGGAGGAGGGCGCGGTGGGAGGAGGAGGGAGTACCTCGGTGGAGGACGGACGACGGCGGCGGCGGCGGACGACGGGTATCGGCGCGGGCGAGAGTGACTGAGAGGGAGAGTGAGTGAGAGAGGGTCGGTCGCGGGGGGAGGATAAGGTAGGGTTAGTAGTAGCGCGTGTCCGAGAAAAGCGCTACAGCTAAGGAGAATAGCAGTAGCGCTGTGCGAGGATACGCGCTACTGCTAAGTTGGGCTAGACATGTGCGCCCAGTTCAAACATAGCAGCTGTAAGTGCATCTAGTGCCCCTTAGTGATTTTGGTGTATTGAAGACTTATAGGTTAAGGGACTAATGTGTTTATAAGTGTACACAGGTCTATAAGTCTATCAGGAGTTTGATATTTACAGAGAAAGTCGGCCCCTAAAAATGAAGTTCTTCGACTGAAGACTTTGGATTTCTGAAGACTTTCTGAAGACTTTGAAAGTGAAGAAATTGGTGTGACCTTGAAGACTTGGTATTCATTTGAGGAACATGAAGCGTGAAGACTTTTGTTTTCGTAGTTTCATTTTATCTTTCTTGAGTCATAGGAAACACCGTACTGTTAAAGGGGGTCGAGGAAATACTAAGGAAAAATTTCCATGTGATGCTCAACTCAAAATCCTACACCTACCAATCCCTTCGAGTGAAGCCATTGGAAATCTCATACAGTTCAGTCATATCCTTCAGTGACAGAGACGAAGTTCTTCTGGTCTCTGAGGAGTTAGGAATTCGCCAGTGCGGATTGCCTACACAGTGAGGAACATGATAGCCCTGAGGAATTTGATACTCAAATTTCCGACCGTTGTTGTGCTATGCGCCAGCTGTCCCAAAATATCTACACACCTAACGGTCATATCATTGAAGGGCATTTATGTCTTATCATGTCGGGCTGCTCCCTATGCTATAAATAGCCGCCCCCTACAACCACTAGCTGGTTGGCTGCTCCGAGAGAAACTGACATTTGTCATTTGAGAGCATCCCATCCTGCGAGGACTTTGAGCGAAAATCATCAAGTGAGGAAAACCCAAACCCAAACACCTACAAACCCAAAGTGATTGAGCATCACTGAAGAGATTGATCCTGCGTGGATCAGACGCTTGTTACCTTTAAAGACCGTGCTTCTTCCAGACGGTTAGGCGTCATGGTCTAGAGCATCCAAGAGGAATTGTGGATCGCCGAGTGACCGAGTTTGTGAAGGTTCGGAAGTCACCTGAAGACTTACCACGAGTGATTGGACGAGGTTTGTGTGACCTTAGTTCAAGGACAATACAGTGAGGACTGTGTGTCCGGGACTGTGTGTCCTCAGGTTTAAATACCTAGCCGCTCCAACCAGATGTACAACTGAGACAACAGTTGGAACTGGTCTACCAAATCATTGTCTTCACCAAGCTTACTGGTTCTATTTCCTCAACTCTTTCATTTCCTCATTACTGTGTTGTGTGCTTGTCGTATCTGTGTTTGAAGACTTTGACTGAAGACTTTCTCAATTTCCTCAGTTCAATTTCTTCAGTCTGTTTGTCTTCATCCTGTGCTATCTTGTGTTTACGCTTTCTGTACTCTGTGTTTGTCTTCATTTCATCATGATGACCATACCTATGTTCTGCTATGCTTACTCTTGAGTACTTATTCCGCTGCAAGTAGTTCTTCACTAAGGAATTTCCTCACCCGCAGTGAAGAATTCATAAAAATCGCCTATTCACCCCCCTTCTAGTCGATATAACGCACTTTCAGCAGCAGCGCTTTTTGCTTGTACGCGCTACTGCTAAAGTTATAGCAGTAGCGCGGTTTATTTACGCGCGCTGCTACTAAGTAGCAGTAGCGCATGATTTTGTCCAGCGCTACTGCTAAGATGCTGTGTATAAGGTTTTCCCTAGTAGTGCCCCGCCACCACCCCACTCTCCGCCCTGATCCCGTCCCCCGTGTTCATGCAGAGCCGCCACCCCCATCAATGGGTAGAAGGCGAGCGCCGCCCGTGATGCCCCCGAGCAAAGAAGGCAAATCCAATGTCTCCTGGGCCATTGCCATGTTGTAACATATAGTTGAATGTTGTGCATTCTAAAAAAAAAGTGATGTCCATTGTTGGGCATGCAACTCATATGCCATTGTGCCCGTTATTAACTCTCAAAGCAACCAAGCAATGCATTTGACCTTCTATTCTAAGTAAAAGATTGTACAGACTTGGTGAAAAAAATGAATTGCTCGCTCATGCAATTTGCCCCAAATCCATCTTTAATGAAATGCAATTTGTCACATTTTCTAAAATAAAAAAACTATTCCGCTCAGACAACCATAACTGAGAAGAACAACACCAACCCCCATCCAGATCCACAGCCACATCTATCGCATAATATAAGTAGGAGGCCCACATGTTTCCACATAATTTCAATGGGACAAGTGAACATCCCACATAATCTCACGTGAATGATAGAATCATCTAAATTGTTGTACCGAAACATAATATTGACACTTCAAGTAACCTACCACTGATGCTAGTTAATTTCCCATGTGCTGCAACGAGGGCATATATATTTTAGTAATTTAACATTAACTGTATCTTGCATATATATTCAAAATCTTCTTAGACACCAGACTACCTTGATGATTTCTTTTTTACCGGTAATTCACTCTCTTTTATTCCTTTTTTTTCTCTCAACAAAAAATGTTTCTCGGAGTGACATGTGAACGGATATACCGACAACCATAATAAAATATCAAGAGCTAAAAACTATTCAATCAAAGAATTTAAGAATGTACCCATGATGCATTTGACATTGATTCCTTTTCATAAATGTGCCTTGTGTTATCAAACATTGATTTCTTTCCATAGATTTGGTCTTTAAAGATTGATTAGGGATCACCGTGATTGATTCCTTTCCATAACAACATTACTAAATTTGGCAGATAAAAACCGGATTAAATAGACCATCACCAGTTTAAATAATCAATGGGTGAGGTTTAAGCGAAATGGAGGTGACGCTACCAAGTCACCATGCAATACATGTGTGCTGATTCTGATAGTACGCTGAGGCGAAACCAACCTATTGGTCATAGAAAAAATGAAGCGAAAAAAAGAAAACCAAAAAGGGAACATAGAAAAAAAAAAGAAAAACGCACGCACGCGTCAGAGGGGCCAACCAACTTTGATTATGGTTGATGTTTTGGTAATATTTAATTTGATTTGGGTATGAGTAGTGGAAGGTAAGTAAAGTTTGAAGTTAGTTGAGATTTTTTAAGATCTGATTTGAATGAGTTGATGCATGAAGTTGTTTCGAAAAAGTGTCGATTTGATTGAGTTAATGCACATGTCAAATGGGCCTGCCCAAATTGGTTCTTGAGCGAAATGCCATCTGTAAGATGCTCGCGGGCGTAATATAGAGTTTGCCAAGGGATAATGGAATGAGGCGAGACTACCAACTCCCCTTTAGAAGTAGAGATTATATTTGTTTAAATGGGTTGCCCCACAGGTTAAAGGTCATACATGTATTTAACCATGCATTAACCTTTTTGAGGTCCATAAACCAAAAGAAGAGGAACACCTCTTTGTCTAACCCACAAGATAAAAATGGTTTGTCTTTTTTTTTCTTGCGGGGACCCTACCTCTTTTTTTGTAGGGAGCAGGAACCCTACCTCTTTGTCTAACCCATAATATTTGAACCTCAATCTTGCTGCTTAATTGTTAAAGGCTTACTCTTGATGAAACCACTATACTTTGCAACCGTGTCAAAGACAATCTGCTATGTTCATAGACACATGCCCGTCAGCTGACGATTTGAGAGGTCCGGCTGTAGATACTTTGAGCGTTCACAGACACATGCCCATCAGCTTACGATCTTCTCCTTCCAAGTGGGGAACTGTGACTCTGTGAGGTGGACTTTTTGTACAAAGCAATAAGAATTCGAGACCTCCACAAAGTCGTGAAGTGGTACGCGTGCAGTTGCAATCTCCAAAGTCTGTTGTCATGCTTCTGTACATCATAATAATCAGAATAATTTGTAAGAGAAGATTTGCATCTGAGTAGCAGCAAACTATAATAGCATCGACGCTGAAATGTTATTAGCCACATGTACAATGATCCATGACATATATGCACTCCCATTGAAATACAATGACACTCTACTTGACACGAAATATTATAGCCACTCAACTACCAGTGAGACACCGGTAGTCAACACTCGACTTAACACGGCATCAGAAATTTAATATTCAACAAAAAAATAATATTATTAGCAACTCAGAAAAAAATTAGGTGGCATCAAAATGACATCACCAAAAAATTCAAACAGAAATATTCAATAAACTGACAGAATCCGAATGGACGGCTCTTATTTTTTATTTAGGAAATGGTAGTTTAGCATGCTTTCAGAATGGACAGTTTCAGGAAACTGTCAAACAAAAATATTCAGAATGGGCAGTTCCACCACAACACCATGCAGCAACGGTTTTTCATACAGCAGGTACACCAAGAAATCTCACATGCCTTCCCTTGGCTTGGCTCTCGTGCTGCTGGTCTCTTTGGTCTCTCCGACCAGCTCCTGCACCGAGCAGGAGAAGAGCTCCCTTCTCCAGCTCCTCGCCGGGCTATCGCAGGACGGCGACCTCACGACGACGTGGCGGCACGGCACCGACTGCTGCACATGGGAAGGGATCACCTGCAACCAAGATAGGAAGGTCACTGATGTTTCGTTGGCTTCTCGAGGCCTCGAGGGGCCCATCTCGCCGTTCCTTGGCAACCTCACCGGACTTTTGCGCCTCAACCTTTCCCGGAACTTGCTGTCTGGTGGCTTGCCACTGGAATTAGTGTCATCCAGCAGCATCCTTGTTCTTGACATCAGCTTCAACCGCCTCACAGGAGGCCTGAGCGAGCTGCCATCTTCAACCCCTGCGCGGCCTCTGCAGGTACTCAACATCTCAAGCAACTTGCTTACAGGCATATTACCATCCACAACATGGGAGGTGATGAAGAGCCTGGTCGTTTTTAATGCCAGTTCCAACAGATTTACTGGTCAGATACCAACTACACCATGTGTTAGCGCGCCATCTTTTGCTGTGCTTGAGCTCAGTTTCAACCAACTCAGTGGGAACATCCCTTCAGGACTCGGTAATTGCTCAGTACTGAAATTGCTAGGTGCTGGCTACAACAAACTCAGTGGTACACTTCCAGATGAACTCTTCAAGGTCACCTCGTTAGAGCACCTCTCGTTACCTAACAATTGGTTAGAAGGAGCTCTCGATGACATCAGCAAGCTCATAAATCTGGTCACCCTTGATCTTGGCGGGAATGAGCTCAGCGGTAATATTCCAGAGTCTATAGGTGGTCTGAAGAGATTGGAGGAGCTGCATTTGGAACACAACAACATGTCAGGGGAGCTGCCAGCAGCTCTAAGCAACTGCACAAATCTTGTAACAATTGACCTCAAGGCAAACCAATTTAGCGGAGAACTTACCAAGGTCAACTTTGTAAGCCTGTCCAATCTAAAAAAACTAGATCTTCTTTCCAATAACTTCACCGGCACAGTTCCAGAAAGCATATACTCCTGCAGCAAGCTGACTGCACTACGGCTATCTTACAATCCTTTCCATGGTCAATTGTCAGAAAAAATAGGCAATCTGAAGTCCCTCCTATTCCTATCACTTGCTAATAACTCTCTTACAAATATCACAAGAACACTTCAGATGCTTAGCAGTTCCAGGAGCCTCACCACCCTTTATATTGGGTGCAACTTCCTGCATGAGACCATGCCAGAGGATGTCAGCATTGATGGTTTTCAGAATCTCCAGGTTCTTTATATAAATCATTGTTCATTGTCTGGAAAAATACCTGATTGGTTATCAAAGCTACCGAATTTGGGGATGCTATTTTTGCAAGGGAATCAACTAACTGGACCGATACCTGAATGGATCAGCAGCCTAAATTTTCTCTTCTCTCTAGATATATCAAACAACAGCCTTACAGGGGAAATTCCAAGTGTTTTAATGGAGATGCCAATGCTAGAATCAGATAATACTGCACCAAAGGTCTTCTTTGAGCTGCCCGTTTGGAACAAGAACCAATTTCTGCAATACCTCACGCCCAGTGCTTTTCCTAAAGAGCTTAATCTAGCCATGAATAATTTCACTGGTATGATTCCGGAGGAGATCGGTCAGTTACAAGGACTATTTTCACTTAACTTGAGCTCCAACAGATTATCTGGAGAGATACCAGAACAGATCTGCAATCTCACGAACCTGCAGATGCTTGACTTGTCTGGTAATCATCTCACTGGTAAGATTCCAGCTGCATTGAACAATCTGCACTTCCTTTCCAGATTCAACATTTCTAATAATGACCTAGAAGGCCCTATTCCAAACATGGGCCAGTTCAGCACGTTTCCGGATTCTAGCTTTGGTGGAAACCCAAAACTGTGTGGCCCTATGGTTGCAAACCATTGTGGTTCGGCAGAAGCAAGTCCAGTTTCCATTGACCCCATAAAACAGATTGGTAGCGAGGCCATCATCTTTATGACCGCCTTCGGTGTTTTCTTTGGAGTAGGAGTCCTATATGATCAGAAAGTCTTAGCTAGACATTTTGGCTGAAACCATGTAACCGTTATCACCGTTCACAAATGGTTAATATTTGTAAATATTGAGTACAGAATATAAGAACATTTGACTCTGCATTCCAGCAAAGAAAATCTACAGGGAAAGCACACAAGAGGCGCTCCAATGATAACTTATCACAAAAATGTCATTTTTCATCCTTTGTAGCCTCTCCTGCCTAAAGCTGATTAGGTAAAGGACATTTCATTCCATTCTCTCCTAGTTAAAGCTGATTTAATAAGAATACTTTTCTTTAGTGATAACCAGAAATAAATCTTGATTTTCAGAAGTACTCTAGCACTTATATTAGAGTCAGATGTTTAAATTGCCATGTGTAAAGAGCAAACCAGAAGCCTTGCCAATAAGACCAACTTTGTGTCCCTGTTGTTGTCAAGTAGAACCCTGGAGCAGGTTGACTTTATTTGTTCCTACATAAGTAGGGTGCCTCGCCCGAAAGCATCCTCTTGAACTGCCAAACTAAATAAGTTAGATATAGAAACGCCGAGGAAGCACTAATTTCAGAACAATCATACACTGTTTCATGTCAGAATTATTTTTACCTATTCTCCCACAAGCTAACAGTATGGTGCATAAGAAAGCGAATTAGGCACAAAATCTATTATCGATTGTGAATATGCATCATGGAGATCATGTCACAACAGATGTACCATGATAAAAAAAAACAATGAAAATATATTCTAGGCATGAATAGTATATCAAGTTGAAAATGTCTAGCACAGGTAGCATAGTATAGCAGGGGCAGGTATAAAAAAGTGCATCAGATCATCCTTGAATTACATAGGAAGGTAGCTTATTCTAGTAGAAAGCCAATTATGTTTCATTGCCAATGTCAATCGCTTCCGAGTATTATAGGCTAAATATGTCAGCTATCCAGGCACTTAATACTCTTAAGGACATAATATTACAACCTCAAGCATGTGAGATCTGTTTTGCACGAACACGGCCCGCCTAAATAGTAAATACTAACCATGACAGTATGTTGTTTTGATGTATGAATGCAGTTATAGAAAAGAATCATTTTATGAGTCAGATTAGTCCAGTATAAAATCATTGAGGGCCAAGGCCAGAAACAAATATAAGCATCTCCATCTCAAAATTACACATACACAGACCTCATTATTTTTTGAACAATGACCATTCTAGTTGGCTTGTTGGCATGAGGTAGAGGCCAAAGCTTGCTTTACAACACTGCCTTCCAACCACAACAAAACTATTGTCGGGATAAAGGTTGCAAGCTTTAAAATGAAAAGGTTTGCACTCGCTCTAAGATACATTTCATGCAGCTTACTGTAAATGAGAAAAATAAAATGAAATGATTTGGAAAAAAAAACTGCAACCTGAATTTTTTTGCATATGTAAAGAAGCAAATGCCATATCAACAATATCAATCAGCTTCAAATACAAAACAAATATCCCGGGCAAGACTAGCAAAGCATGTCACATATGTGTCCATAAGTTGGGGGATTTCAAGCAGGTCAAGCAAGGTACTGTGGTTGGCTAGTAATGCCTGGTTGAGCTTCCCCTGTTCCAAAATTTGCTGAGCGGACTCGACAAACTCAGTGCAACCAGATGTTACATTTGGTATCTCCTCTACCTACGACTACAATAAGCCGGAAAAAACAATATTGTCAAACAATCCATATCCTACTTCCAACATGGCCTGAATCATACTATATGACAGCATCATATTTGGTTGGCATAAAAGCTGCGCCAGGAGCTGGTGGAAAATTCACCTTCCACTTGCATAATTCCATTTCGCAGTGTTGGTGTGAGAGACATTGATTCAACAGACTTGGTGGCTGGCGGGCCGGGCTCCTAGCAGCAGCAGCAGCAGCGCTGGCTCGTCGACCCCCAGGTTGAGGTGCTCTACCACGGATCAGAGCTTGATGATGGCCGGCGGCGTCGGGGGGATCTGGCCGCTGGGCGACGTGAGACGCACCTGCGGATTAGCCGGGGGGCGCTGGGCGACGTGAGACGCACCTGCGGGTGAGCCGGGGGCCGCAGCGACGGGGAGAGACGCCGGTTGTACGGCGACTCGGCGGCAAGGTCGAGCGGGGTCGGGGAACGCGGCTCCGGCGGCTGCCCGCCCAGCGGCGACAGATGCTTGCGCGCCCGATCAGCGCCGCCGCGGGAGAGAGAGAGAGAGAGAGAGAGAGAGAGAGAGAGAGAGAGAGAGATGCAGGATGCAGCCATGCGTTTCGTCGAACACTTTGCGGGCAAGGACCCGTACCACTACCACCGCGGCAGACGCCTGCTACTCCCGCAGCGCCAGAAATCACATATTTGACTTGGGGCAAAATCAAATCACAAACTGACCTGCTTTCGAAAAAGTTTTACTCTGCTGACCCTTCCGTGTGGCGCCCGACAGTTAGGCGCCGCACACTACTATACAGCGCCTCTGCCTTAAGCGTCGCACCTCCTGCCAGCGTGGCAGCCCTGGTCCAGTTGCGGCCCCACAAACAGCACTGCAGCGCCTAAGGCTTAGACGCCACACTTGTAATGTGCAGCGCCCGTCTCTGAGGCGCTGCACAGTCTGTGTTCCACTTAGACTGGCCCCACCCTCTCTCCCCTCCCACCCCCACCCCACACACCCCACCCCACCCAAACCCTTAGACTTGCGCCCCTCCTCTCTTCCCCTCTCCCCCCTCTCAAATCCTTCTGAAATCTTGCAAATCCGGAGTATTTGACCGTGGATTTCGAAGCCAACCCCTCCCTTAAGGTAATCTCCTCCGATCCCCTCGTTTTCATCCATAGGAATTGTCACATTTGCCCAAATCTTGCTACTTTGGGGAAACCCTAGTTTTGGCTTGGATTTGCAAATTTGTGTTGAATGATGTTATGCTTCTTTGCTAATTTGGTATGGTTATGCTTCTTTGAATTGTCTTAAGTTATGAACTCATCGGCATAAAATTTGTGTTTGTTCAAATTGCTGTGATGCTGCAGTCATTGTAAGTATTATGTTGTTCCGGTGAAATGAATGTGCTGTAAACTCTGTTTTTTTCAGTAAACAGCCGTGCAGCGCCCAGAACACAGGCGTTGCACTATACCATGCAGTGCCCAAGGGATAGGCGTCACACAGTACAGTGCAGCGCCTGTCTGTTGGGCGCTGCAGTGTTGTTAACTGCCAAACTGCAGAAACAGATGCCATTTTGGCCTCATGCAGCACTGACATAACTTGCTACAACATAAATAAAATTACTGTAGACTGCACACACTGAACAAAGACAACTAATAACTTGAACATCACATCATTTAGGACAATTCAACATTACTACTAGTTCGCAAACACAAATACCACACTAGTAAGAATTCACCAACATATAACATAACCTCACAAGTTCATCGACCTAATGAAACGGCTACAAGAGCACTAACAAACACAAGCACTAATGCCTTCCGCGCGTGTTCCTGGTGCCACGCTTGCAGGCAATCTTCTTCTTCCTAGGTGGACGAGGCTCCTCTTCCTGCACTTCCTCCTCCGCCTCCGCCTCCGCCTCATCATCCAAGCTAGCCATCCGCGAGGTCCCTACGACCACCTTTGGGTTGCCTCTGTTGTCAAAGTCGTTGGGCGTGTACCGGCGTCTGGGCTGCCTAGGCTTGAACACATATGGGGACCGAAGTTGAGCGTCCGCCAAAGTCATGTCATCATCAAGCTCATGGCCCTATCACACAATCAAACAATATGGTGAAGACCGGCGTCGTAATCAAGTGAGAATCACATCTAAAGGATTAGTCATACCTCTTGGATGACCACGCCATCATCATCCAGATAAGCATATGAGGAACTCACATCGTCCCCCTGATGGTGAGATGAGGGGTCTGATGGTGTACCAGACCTAGAGGCAGATGGTTCATCAAATTCGGGATCACGGCAACCGAGAAGATTCGATAACCGCCTTAACTTCTTGGCCTGACGCTGTAACATGAACACGTGTGGAAGATATCAAACTCCGCAACATAGACTGGCTCTCATAGTGAATGCGATATGTACCTTGAGGAATGCTCGTAGTGAACCATCATCATTGCCTTTTCCAACCAGTGTGTTCTCGAGAATAGACTGGCTCTCATCAGCTGCTTTCTTGATCTCGGTGCGCTGCGGATGAGAAAGAATGAACACGTTAGCCATTCAAACATGGGTAGTACGGCCAACGGGAAAGTAAAGAAGGAACACTTTACCACATAGTTAATCACCGGAACAGCAGGGACTCCTTGCCCTACCCTGACATCTCTGTTGTACTTCCCCTTTGATAGATCCTCAAAGTTTACGGGTTCTTCAAGAATATCCTCATTATATGCTGGCGGGCATATCTCAACTCGAGTATTTTCAAGAAGCCATCGTATGTAGTTATCAAAAGCAATTGGGTTATGCTCACGAAGCTGGGCGCGTGCACTACTACGAGCTTGCTCCATGCAAAGCTGGAAGCGGGTAACATACGAAGCATGATGCTTGTCCCAGTCCTTTATCTTCCGCTGCCTTCTCCTGTCCAACCTGCATGGTACAATACCAAACATTAGCAAAATCAAGAAGGACTGACGATGCTTAGTCAATACGCTCTCTTACCTATGAAGTGCTTTGTCCGTATCCACCCATTCCGGCGGGTGAGGCTGGAACAGACCAAACTGACGAAACACGCGATGTGGCAAATGAAACTCAACAGCCCAGTTGCATATCAGTGGGCACCGCATAAGCCAGAGATCCCTATCCGCAAGCACATCGGGTTGATGCTAAACTCCGGGGTGTACCCAAGTCTGTCATCGGCGCCATATGGCTGCCATTCCACCTATGAAATAGGGCAACAATGCAAAATTGGTGACTTTTTTCTGGCAAACATGAGAAATGACTGAAGTAATGACCTCGTTACCTGCTCAGGCGTAATCGTGTCCAACTCGGCAACGTACTTCTGGTACATGAGATTGACATCGTTCGTCATCTCGGAAACCACATCCCACTTGTAAGCCCAAGTGGGGCGCCGTAATTCGTCATGTTCATCTTCATACCAAGGATTAAACCTGACGCTCTTCGGGCGTCCAACAGGCAGACGCTCCCAGCTCCATACAGAAAGTAGAAGCATATTACCACCAATGCCTGCACTATCTGTGATCCTGCAACATGCATCGTCCAGCTGCATATGAAAGAAAAACAATGTTAACTTGACAGCAAGCTTGCATTGCTAATGAAGAAATGAGTTGATCACAAAACAGACCAACTACCTGTCGATACAAGTCGGCAAGAGTCGCTGAACCCCAGCTCCATTTGCTATCGAAGACGGTCAACGCCTTCAGCCACATCCATGGAGCGTTCTTGCTAGTGGAGTCAGGAAACAAAGTCCTCGACACAACATACCACATGTAGACACGAGCATGTGTCTGGATCACATCATCAGTGGCATCCGGAGGGCACGTCGCAAAGTGAGTTTGAATCCACGTGAAAGCAGCTCCGACTGTTTTCCTTTCCCTCTTCTTCTTCTCTTCTCCCTCCTCTACATCAGCCTCAGCCTCAGTAGGAGCCATACCGATAAGAGCAATCATCTGCTCGCGCCACCCATCAGAATCGGTGCTCATACAGAGAGGCATCCCGTCAATAGCAAGACCGGTGATCAACGAGACATCCTCGAGCGTCACGGTCATCTCCCCAGTCCGAAGATGGAAACTATGCGTCTCCGGCCTCCACCGATCAGCAAGAGCGGACACCAATGGAGCGTTCAGATTCGGCGTGGACCGGCTGACCAACTGAATCCACGGGAGTAGTCCTGCCTGCTTGATGTACAGTGTGTACCGCTCATCGTAAGGCATGGCAGGACCAGAGACCCCGTGATACCGAATCTTCAAAGGTTCAAGCTTCTGCAAAAAAAAGTAATGACAAATCTTAGGGCATGTAAATTTCAACTTAAGGCAAATTTGCAAAATATTTAGATTACTCGTTATTACCATCTCCTTCTCGCGCATCATGTAGGCCCGGTGTTTCGTGTCGTAGACATCGTCGAGAAGCCAAACCATCCTTACAAATTACAAACAATAAACATATATGAGTTCATCTCAAATATCGGTAAACACTCAACATTTCATATGTGTTCATCTAAACATCTCATATGTATTCATCTACAAGAATCTCAACATCTCCTTCTCACACAATGAATAAATGATTGTAAATTATCATATATATCTAGTATGTCATATGTGTTCAAGTAAATCAACATCTCATATTTCAAATAAACTAAACATTTCATATATATCTAAAAAAACTCAACATCTCACATATAGCTACAAAACTCAACATCTCATAATTATCTACAAAACTAGGCATCTCATATATACCTAAAAAAATTACAATCTAGGTTTCACTAACAAGAATCATATAGTGTGTGTGGGGGGGGGATCAAAGGTTCCACCTAATTTTGGGCAAACAAAGATCCAAACCAAGCAAATCAAAGGTTCCACCTAATCTTGGGCAAATCCCTAAAATTGCAACGCATTTACGGAGGAAAAGAAAGGGAACGGAGGAGTTTACCTAGTAGGAGGGCTGGAGATCGAATCCGGGCCTCAAAACGTCAGATCTGAGAGGGGTGTGGGGGGATCCGAAGGGGGCGCCGCCGCCGCCGCTCTCTGTAAACAGAGCAAGAGCAAGAGGGGGAAGAACTGCTGGGAAGGGCTGGCCCGATGCGGCTTAAGTCAATGTGCAGCGCCTAAGAGACGGGCGCTGCACATTACAAGTGTGGTGCCTAAGCCTTAGGCGCTGCAGTGTTGTCTGTGGGGCCGCAACTGGACCAGGGCTGCCACGCTGGCAGGAGGTGCGACGCCTAAGGCAGAGGCGCTGCATAGTAGTGTGCGGCGCCTAGCTGTCGGGCGCCACACGAAAGGGTCAGCAGAGTGCATTTTTTTCAAAACCAGGTCAGTTTGTGATTTGATTTCGTCCTGAGGTCAAATATGTGATTTCTGCCTCCCGCAGCCCCCTCCAACGCGGCAACCGCTCACGGCAATCAAGCAGTTGACGGAGCTCATCCAAAGGATGGCAACGTACTGGTGCTGCCAGGCGGCCCAAGGAGCGTCTTGTCAGTGAAGGAGGCGACTACGCCTGTCGTGCTCACGCCCTCAAGGTGTTTGCGAGAATGTCGTCTGTGTTTGCACTTATTTGTAGAATGCACAACACCATCATTTCATTTCATTCCATCGCAGATAAGATCAGTGCCAAGCTCGAGAATAAATGGTGGCAATTGTATTAATCATCTGCACCTAGCTAGATTGGCATACATACATGCATGCCAGCATAGTCCACCTAGCTACATATACTACTGAAAACAGCTTTGATCTTACTGATCAGCATACTCCACCTAGCTACATACTGAAAGCAGCTTCAATCTTGCTGATCAATGAGCATCAGAGCGACTAATCTAGCTAACACTTTAGCCACCTTGTGCTTGCAGAGGAAGGTTGGCATGGGCAGCTCGCTCGGGTCCGGCGACATGATGAAGGTCGGCATGGGCAGCTCGCTCGGGTCTGGCGACACCATGAATGTCGGGCCAGCGAAGAAGGATGCCTCCGAGTCCACCTCCATCATGGCCAGAGGCTTCGGCTTCTTCTCGGGCCGGTCGATCAACGGAGCGAGGCCAGCGAAGGGTGATGTCTCCACCATGGTCGGCGACATTGGCTTCTTTTCCGACCGGTCAACCGTCGCCGCAGGGCCAGCGAAGAGTGTCGCCGCCCCCGAGTCTGCCACCATCTCAGTCGTAGGCTCTGCCTTCTTCTCCGACAGGTCGATCGACGGAGCAGGGCCAGCGAAGGATGCCACCACCGAGTCTGCCACCATCTCAGTCATAGCCGTCGCCTTGTTCTCGAACCGGCCGACAGACGGGGCGGGGCCGGCGAGGAGTGATGCCTCCGAGGCTGCCACCATCTCAGTGGGAGGCCTCGGCTTCTTCTCGCAGCGGTCGACGGATGGCGCACGGCTCGCCAGCCTCTTCCAGTTCTCCCTCGGCATCTCCCCGCGGCCGAGGCGCTCGACGCCGCCGTTCAGAGTCTCGGTACGGCGGAGCGTCTTGTCAGTGACCCAGCTGGAGCTCCGGGAACCACGTCCAGGAAGGTCGGCCTTGTCCTTGATCCAGCTTCGGCTCATCGAGGCACGTCCAGGCTGCTGCTTCTTGCTGTCCAGCTCCACACGAGCCGTGTACACCGCCGGAGGAGGCGTCAGGAGGTGGTAGCGCGCCGGGGTAGGCAGCAGCGGCGGCAGAGTCGCGGCGACATGGCTAGCCATCTCTGCAAAACACAGGACACAACAAAGAACAGAGAGACCAAGTGATTGCACAAGCGAAACAAGTAAATAGAACAATTGCGATGCTAAAATTCAAATGTTGATCGGAGAAGAAAGAGGAAACTCGCCGGATTCTTTGCTCGCCGTCGGCGAGAGAAGCTCGCCGGGTTGTTAGGTCGCCAGGAGAACGTCGCGCGTGATCTATCGAGGAAAAGTGCGATCTATCCCCGCAGCCCGGCTGATATAGATCGACCCCCGACGCCCCGCCGTGTAGAAACCACGCAATCCGAGTTCGACTCGTGACCGCCGCCGCCGCTGCCCGTGGTCCAACCGCCGGAACCACCGGCGACGCACCGTGCCCGATCTGTCCTCCTCTTCGTCGGTGGCCTGTGCCCCACGCCTCGAACATCTCCAAGGCGTCTCCCGCGGTGGCGCGCCTGTGCCTGCATCCCGCCGCCGCGTGCCATTCTTACCTCGACATCGCGACCGATGTGGCCGCATGAGTCGCAGCTGTAAGAACCACGGTGAGGAGTCGCAGCAGCGACGAGATGCTGGCCGGGGTTCTTGCTTTCCTCCTGCGCTGATTGCTGCTCTTCCTATCCTAGGCCGCTGCTCCATGGATGGAGCCGCCAACCTTGTCAATTGTTGCGTTTGTCAAGTGTTTGATGAAATGCATAAGAAGAAGCAACAAAGATGCCTGGTGATTAATTGATACTAGTACACTCCTTTCAATCAACAGAGGGTGCACATTCACGAGTTCACTGTGTGTATCAGTAATTAATCTAACATAGTACTCCCTCCCTTCGTTCCTAAATATTTGTCTTTTTAGAGATTCTAAATGAACTACCACATATGGATGTATACAGACATAGTTTAGGGTAGATTCACTCATTTTGCTCCATAATTTAGGGTAGACTTGTTAAAATCTCTAGAAACACAAATATTTAGGAACGGAGGGAGTATCATCCAGCAAATATGACTACACTGACAAATAATTTGGGACCATAAGCCATCTACGATTCTCAAACTAAACAGTCGAAATTGTATTTCTCAGTTATTGTTGGTGTGCATTTGTTAATTCCACGATGGATGCATATGTAACTTGGCGGCTTCCATGTATTATAATACACTGAAATGGTTCGAAACGAAAAAGTCAATACAATGCTCATACAATTTGTTTATTTTTTGAAAATAAAATCCATTTGAAAAAATAGATAATTCATGAGCTTATTATGTAAGTAGCTTTGAGATTCCATCTATACATAATTCTATTTTAGTTTGTACCCCGTGTATTACCCAATTCATGACTTGTATTATTATGGTTATAACGCTTTAATTCTAAAAAAAACTTTAACTCTTGTGGTGCCTTCCCAGGTGCCGCTGTCAACCATCGAGATCACCGCCGATCTCATCAGGGCGGAATTGTGCAACTACATTGGGGATTACTATGACAGCCCCTTCTCCTGGAAGGTTCGAAAAATCTCCCCGTTGGTTTTTGCGGCTTCCCTTCCGCGGTGATGGAGTCGAATCGGACAGATCTCAGATAGGGGGTCCCAAGCCGGTAGCCTTGGCACCATGGTAACAGGGCACAAGAGGGACACAATGTTTACCCAAATTTAGTCCCTCTCGAAGATGTAAAACCTTTGTTTGTATTGATTGTGGATGGGGTACAGAATGCAGGTTGATCTACCTCTAGATTGTGTATAAATGAGTTGGTTTTTCTCTACAAAATACACCCTCGGTTTATATAGACACCGCGGAACCAAGAGTTACACATAGAGCGAAGGGCGGATGCACATTCACGAGTTCACCATGTGTAATCTAATCAATCTAGCATAGTACGACTACATTGACAAATAAGTTGGCACCTTAAGCCACCTATGATTCTCAAACTGAACAGTCGAAACTGCATTTCTCAGTTATTGTTGGTGCGCATTTGTTAATTCCATGATGGATACATATGTAAGTTGGTGGCTTCCATGTTAATCCAGTGAAGTGGTCCGAAACAAAAAAGTCAATACAATGCTCAGACAATTTGCTATTTTCCTGAAAATAAAATACATTTAAAAAAATAGAGAACTCATGAGCTTATTATGTAAGTAGCTTTGAGATTCCATATATACATAATTTTATTTTAATTTGTACCCCATGTATTACCCAATTCATGACTTGTATTATTATGGTTATAATGCTTTAACTCTTGTGTTGCCTTCCCAAGTGCCGTTGTCGACCAACGAGATCACTGCCGATCTCGGGTTGAATTGTGCAACTACATCAGGGATTGCCGCGACAACACCTTCTCCTGGAAGGTTCGAGAGGTTTTTGCGGTTTTTGATTCTTCAACTACATCCAATTATCAAAGGTCTCCCGTTGGTTTTTGCGGCTTCCCTTCCGCGGTGACGGAGTCGAATCCGACTGATCTCAAGTAGGGGGTCCCGAGCTGTTAGCCTTAGGACGATGGTAACAGGGCACAAGGGGGACACGATGTTTACCCAGATTCAGACTCTCTCGAAGATGTAAAACCCTACGACCTACTTTGTTTGTATTGATTGTGGATGGGGTACAGAATACAGGTTGATCCACTTTGAGATCGTGTATAAATGAGTTGGTTTTTCTCTACGGACTACACCCCACGGTTTATATAGACACTGGGGTACCTAGGGTTACACATAGGCTGTTTACACCCGAGGATAAACGCGCCAAAGATTGCATTCATGCCTTGAAGTATGTGTCAAGTCTTCGGAAGATTTCATCTTGCACATAGGTTGGTTACATCCGAAGATAAACACGTCGAAGATTGCATTCATGCCTTGGAGTATGTGCCAAGTCTTCGGAAGATTTCATCTTGATTCCTCCATGGGGCCTGACGAATTTGGCTCACTGGTTGGTCATCTGGGGGTCCTCGACCCAACCCATGTCTCGGAGCCGACGTGGTTAACGCCCCCCTATTCAGGATACCATCATTAACCCCTGACCCGGTCTTCAAGCCGAGGACTATCCTCATACGACTGTCGTTCATCTTAGGTCTTTGGCCTTGTAAACTGGTTCAATCATCTTCTTTGGGTGTTTGTCTCCAAAGCGACCAAAATTGTCCGAGGAGCCCCAACTGAGCTTCCTAGGTTTTTTTTTCGTCGGATCTGAAGACCCTTTCAATGCCTAGTTATCTTAATGACGAAGTCTTCTTGTGTCGGGATGGGGGCACTGGTTTGGCCGTGTTCTGACAACTTCGACCAAACCTGAAATACTACCATGCACTGCAGAACCGAAAGATGCCTTAAGTAATCATTATATCGTGCTAGTGCAGCTCGAGGCCATTGCTATTGGCACGTCTTGTAAATAAAGAGACCGGGCCCCAGATTTTTGGCATCATTACCAGCAAAAACCCTCGATTCGCGTGCACACCTAACACATACCACATTGGGTACTTATGAAATTTACTACCACATAGTGCGCCCCTTCAGTGTTTTTACTGGCTTATAAAAGGCGCACTATAAAATGAATCAATCTCCACGCTTTCCATCTTGCTCCTGCTTCCATCATCCTCAAGCTCCAGTGCCCAAAGAACAAAGCAAGAAACTTCAGAGCCCCTTTCCCTCTCTCGGTTCTCTAGCGTTCTGCTACTCCCATTGGAGTTGTTGGATTCCCTAAAGAGGAAAGGTAATGTGTCACAACATCAGAAAATATTTCCCTCAGTTAAGAACCAAAATTTATCGAACCAGTAGGAATCTACAAGCTAACAATGTAAACAACACCCGCACACAAACACAAAACAAAATGCTTGCACCCAACTTGGCAAGGGGGTTGTCAGTCCCCTTGTCTTGCCAATAAAAGCAAATAGATAATGATAATAGTAAACGGCAAAAACTAAAGGAAAATAAAAGAGTAAAATTATAAGAGCTTTGTATCAATGGAGAATGGACCCGGGAGCCATAGGTTCACTAGTGACATCTCTCTCGAAAGCAGGTAGCGGCATGGATAAATTGCTGTTGGGTAACTGGCATAATAGTGGTAATTTATTGTTGGGGAACGTAGCATGCAATTTAAAAAAAAATTCTACACTCACGCAAGATCTATTTAGGAGATGCATAGCAACGAGAGGGGGAGAGTGTTGATACGTCCATTTTGCATCATGTTTTCTTACTGTTATTTACAATGTTTTTATCCATAATAATGCTTTTTGGAGTAATTCTAATGCCTTTTCTCTCATAATTTGCAAGGTACACACCAAGAGGGAGAATTTCGGCAGCTGGAAATCTGGACCTGAAAAAGCTACGTCAGGCCACCTATTCTGCACAACTCCAAACAAGCTAAAAATTTACGGAGATTTTTATGGAATATATAAGAATTGTTGGAGCCAATAAGTACCAGAGGGGGCCACCAAGTGGGCACAACCCACCTAGAAAAAATAAGAATTGTTGGAGCCAATAAGTCATTTTTACCTAGAAAAAATAAGGAGAAGACTTTCGGGGCGGAGCGCCGCCATCTTGAGGCGGAACTTGGGTAGGAGCACTTTTGCCCTCCGGCGGTGCAATTCTGCCGGGGGAACTTCCCTCCCGGAGGGGGAAATCATCATCATCGTCATCACCAACAACTCTCCCATCTTTGGGAGGGCAATCACCATCAACATCTTCAACAACACCATCTCATCTCAAACCCTAGTTCATCTCTTGTATTCAATCTTGTTACCAGAACTATAGATTGGTGCCTGTGGGTGACTAGTAGTGTTGATTACATCTTGTAGTTGATTACTATATGGTTTATTTGGTGGAAGATTATATGTTCAGATCCATGATGCTATTTAATACTCCTCTGATCATGAGCACGTTTATTATTTTTGTGTAGTCACTTTCGTCCTTGAGGTCACGGGATAAATCATGTTGCAAGTAATCATGTGAATTTGATATGTGTTCGATATTTTGATGGTATGTATGTTGTGATTCCCTTAGTGGTGTCATGTGAAAGTCGACTAAATGAAAGTTCACCATATTTGGGACTAAGGGAATGCATTGTGGAGTAGTAAATAGATGGTGGGTTGCGAGAGTGACAGAAGCTTAAACCCAGTTTATGCGCTATTCCGTAAGGGACCGATTGGACACAGAAGTTTAATGCTATGGTTAGAATTTATTCTTAATACTTTTCTCGTAGTTGCGGATGCTTGCGGGAGGGTTAATCATAAGTAGGAGGTTTGTTCAAGTAAGAACAGCACCAAAGCACCGGTCCACCCACATATCAAATTATCAAAGTAGCGAGCACGAATTAAACCAACATGATGAAAGTGACTAGATGAAATTCCTGTGTACCCTCAAGAACACTTTGCTTATCATAAGAGACTGTTTTGGCCTGTCCTTTGCCTCAAAAGGATTGGGCTACCTTGCTGCATACTTATTGCTACTATCGTTACTTGCTCGTCACAAATTATCTTGCTATCAAACTACTCGCTACTTACAGTTTCAACACTTGCAGACATTACCTTACTGAAAACTACTTGTCATTTCCTTCTGCTCCTCGTTGGGTTCGACACTCTTACTTATTGAAAAGAGCTACAATTGATCCCCTATACTTGTGGGTCATCAAGGGTATTTTCTGATACCGTTGCCGGGGAGTGAAGCGCCTTTGGTAAGTGGAATTTGGTAAGAAAACATTTATATAGTGTGCTGAAATTTATTGTTACTTGCTACTATGGAAAACAATCCTTTGAGGGGTTTGTTTGGGGTATCTTCACTTCGTCCGGAACCACAATTAATTACCCCTCAACCTACTGCAACTATTGAAAATATTGAATATGAAATTCCTTCGGGTATGATAGAACAACTGCTAGCTAATCCTTATGCAGGAGATGGAACCGAACATCCTGATATGCACTTGATATATGTGGAACAAACTTGTGGATTGTTTAAGCTTGCAGGTTTACCGGGAGATGAGGTGATGAAAAAGGTTTTCCCTTTATCTTTGAAGAGAAAAGCATTGACATGGTATAGGCTATGCGATGATATTGGATCATGGAATTGGAATCGTTTAAAACTGGAGTTCCACCAAAAAATTTATCCTATGCATCTATTTCATCATGATCGGAATTATATATATAAGTTTTGGCCTCCTGAAGGAGAAAGTATCGCTCTAACTTCGGGGAGGCTTAAGTCAATGTTATATTCATGCTCCAATCATGAGCTCTCAAGAGAAATTATTATTCAGAACTTTTATGCTCGGCTTTCTCGTAATGATCAAACCATGCTGGATACTTCTTGTGCTGGTTCTTTTATGAAGAAAACTATTGAATTCCGGTGGGACCTTTTGGAAAGAATTAAACGCAACTCTGAATATTGGGAACTCGACGAAGGTAAAGATTCAGGTATTAAGCTTAAATATGATTGTGTTAAATCTTTTATAGATACCGATGCTTTTAAAAAGTTTAGCACTAAATATGGACTTGACTCTGAGATAGTAGCCTCCTTTTGTGAATCATTTGCTACTCATGTTGAACTCCCTAAAGAGGAGTGGTTGAAATATCACCCACCTATTAAAAATGAAATCAAAGAACCAGTACTAGTTAAAGAAGAAACTATACTTTATAATGTTGATCCAGTTGTTCCTACTGCTTATATTGAGAAACCACCTTTTCCTGTTAGGATAAAGGAACATGCTAAAGTTTCAACTGTGGTTAACCAAAGCTATGTTAGAACACCTAAACCAAATGAACAAATTAGAGTGGAACCTAATGTTGCTATGGTTAAAGATCTTTCGGAAGAAGATATAGATGGGCATGTTGATACGTCTCCAACGTATCTATAATTTTTGATTGCTCCATGCTATATTATCTACCGTTTTGGACATTATTGGGCTTTATTATCCACTTTTATATTATTTTTGGGACTAACCTATTAACCGGAGGCCCAGCCCAGAATTGCTGTTTTTTGCCTATTTCAGAGTTTCGCAGAAAAGGAATATCAAACGGAGTCCAAACGGAATGAAACCTTCGGGAACGTGATTTTTAGGAAGAATATGATCCAGGAGACTTGGACCCTACGTCAAGAAACAAAAGAGGAGGCCACGAGGTAGGGGGTGCGCCTACCCCCCCAGGGCGCGCCCTCCACCCTCGTGGCCCCCCTGTTGCTCCACCGACGTACCCATTCCTCCTATATATACCTACGTACCCCCAAACGATCAGATACGGAGCCAAAAACCTAATTCCACCGCCGCAACCTTCTGTACCCACGAGATCCCATCTTGGGGCCTATTCCGGAGCTCCGCCGGAGGGGGCATCGATCACGGAGGGCTTCTACATCAACACCATAGCCTCTCCGATGAAGTGTGAGTAGTTACCTCAGACCTTCGGGTCCATAGTTAGTAGCTAGATGGCTTGTTCTCTCTTTTTGGATCTCAATACAATGTTCTCCCCCTCTCTCGTGGAGATCTATTCGATGTAATCTTCTTTTTGCGGTGTGTTTGTTGAGACCGATGAATTGTGGGTTTATGATCAAGATTATCTATGAACAATATTTGAATCTTCTTTGAATTCTTTTATGTATGATTGGTTATCTTTGCAAGTCTCTTCGAATTATCAGTTTGGGTTGGCCTACTAGATTGATCTTTCTTGCAATGGGAGAAGTGCTTAGCTTTGGGTTTAATCTTGCGTTGTCCTTTCCCAGTGACAGTAGGGGCAGCAAGGCACGTATTGTATTGTTGCCATCGAGGATAACAAGATGTTTTTTATCATATTGCATGAATTTATCCCTCTACATCATGTCATCTAGCTTAAGGCGTTACTCTGTTTGCATGAACTTAATACTCTAGATGCATGCTGGATAGCGGTCGATGAGTGGAGTAATAGTAGTAGATGTAGGCAGGAGTCGGTCTACTTGTCTCGGACGTGATGCCTATATACATGATCATACCTAGATATTCTCATAACTATGCTCAATTCTGTCAATTGCTCAACAGTAATTCGTTCACCCACCGTAAAATACTTATGCTCTTGAGAGAAGCCACTAGTGAAACCTATGGCCCCCGGGTCTATCTTCATCATATTAATCTTCCAACACTTAGTTATTTCCTTTGCTTTTTTTACTTTGATTTTATTTTACTTTGCATCTTTATCATAAAAATACCAAAAATATTATCCTATCATATATATCAGATCTCACTCTCGCAAGTGGTCGTGAAGGGATTGACAACCCCTTATCGCGTTGGTTGCGAGGATTTATTTGTTTTGTGTAGGTACGAGGGACTCGCGCGTAGCCTCCTACTGGATTGATACCTTGGGTCTCAAAAACTGAGGGAAATACTTACGCTACTTTGCTGCATCACCCTTTCCTCTTCAAGGGAAAACCAACGCAGTGCTCAAGAGATAGAAAGAAGGATTTCTGGCGCTGTTGCTGGGGAGGTCTACGAAAAAGTCAACATACCAAGTACCCATCACAATCCATTATCTCCCGCATTACATTATTTGCCATTTGCCTCTCGTTTTCTTCTCCCCCACTTCACCCTTGCCGTTTTATTCGCCCTCTCTTTTCCGTTCGCCTTCTTCTTTTCACCCCTCGCTCTCTCTGTCATTATGTCTGAAATTGGGGAAATTATTGCCAATATGGACAATAATAATAGCATAGAAAATTCGGATGCTCCTGCTGAAGAACCCCCTACCTTGGATACAAAAAGATTTCGAATTGGTAGTGGTAATGTTATTGGAAAAGGAGTTTCAAGATTTCTTTACTTGTGTCGGTGCTTTGCCTTCTATGGGCGGTTCTATTCTTCATAGAACTAGTAGTCTTGCGGACACTATTGCCATGCTTATAGTTGAACTTGAAAGGCAATTTATGCACATGCATCCTTGCATACAAAGAATTTTCCTAGAATTCTCTAACATTGAGCATTCTTCTGTTAAGCGTGCCGCCACTATCTTTTTGGCTCGTGAGTTTAGATTCATAATAAAAGAGGCTAAAGAAATCTTTGCGCATTACAGGGTAGATGCTAGTCATCCTCCCATTGAAGCTATCCTTTTTAATCAAGAAGACATGATGCGTTTACAATCTTTGGATCATATTGCTTATAATGAAAATCTTAGGAAAAAGGTTCCAGCTGATATTCTAGTTGATAGAATTTCCACGCTTAATGATGATTTTGCTATTCAGAATAATGGATTAGGTTTTCCTCTTGAACAAAGGCTTGTGACTTTTTGCCAAAAGAATTCTTGCAATGATGAATTGGTTGTGCAATACAAAGGGCCTAGGGAGGAACCCATACTTCCCGAGATTGATCTTGGGGACTTTTGTCCCATTAAATTTAGCCCGTTTGATTATTTTTGCTTGCCTCAAAGAAAACTTGCTGCTGAACATAGAGAATATGAGAAAAGTTTTCATGACTTGCCATACCACTATTATGGCAATACCTAGATCTATCCTTGCTTTTATGCCTAGCTAGGGGCGTTAAACGATAGCGCTTGTTGGGAGGCAACACAATTTTATTTTTATTTTTTAGCTTTTTGCTTCTAGGAATAAATATTTGTTCCAGCCTCTGGTTAGATGTGTTTTTATTTTTTAGTTAGTGTTTGTTCCAAGTTAAACCTATAGAATCTTCTTGGATGATAGTTATTTGATCTTGCTGTAATTTCCAGAAACTTTATGTTCACGAAAATAATTGTTAAAAATCACCGGAACGTGATAAAATACTGATTCCAATTTCTGCTGATCAATAAACAAATTTCCTAGGTCGTCCTATTTTGGCTGATTTTTTGGAGTTCCAGAAGTTTGCGTTAGTTACAGATTACTACAGACTCTTCTGTTTTTGAGAGATTCTGTTTTTCGTGTGTTGTTTGCATGTTTTGATGAATCTATGGCTAGTAAAATAGTTTATAAACCATAGAGAAGTTGGAATACAGTAGGTTTAAAACCAATATAAATAAATAATGAGCTCATTACAGTACCTTGAAGTGGTCTTTTGTTTTCTTTCGCTAACGGAGCTCACGAGATTTTCTGTTGAGTTTTGTGTTGTGAAGTTTTCAAGTTTTGGGTGAAAGATTTTGATGGATTATGGAATAAGGAGTGGCAAGAGCCTAAGCTTGGGGATGCCCATGGCACCCCCAAGATAATCTAAGGACACCATAAAGCCAAAGCTTGGGGATGCCCTGGAAGGCATCCCCTCTTTCATCTACTTCCATCGGTAACTTTACTTGGAGCTATATTTTTATTCACCACATGATATGTGTTTTGCTTGGAGCGTCTTATATGATTTGAGTCTTTGTTTTTTAGTTTACCACAATCATCCTTGCTGTACACACCTTTTGAGAGAGCCATACATGATTTGGAATTTGTTAGAATACTCTATGTGCTTTGCTTATATCTTTTGAGTTATATAGTTTTGCTCTAGTACTTCACTTATATCTTTTAGAGCACGGTGGTAGATTTGTTTTATAGAAACTATTGATCTCTCATGCTTCACTTAGATTATTTTGAGAGTCTTAAATAGCATGGTAATTTGCTTAAATAATCCTAATATGCTTGGTATTCAAGATTTGTAAAAACTTTCTTATGAGTGTGTTGAAAGCTAAGAAAAGTTTGATGCTTGATAATTGTTTTGAGATATAAAGATGGTGATATTAGAGTCATGCTAGTTGAGTAGTTGTGAATTTGAGAAATACTTGTGTTAAAGTTTGTGATTCCCGTAGCATGCACGTATGGTGAACCGTTATGTGATGAAGTCGGAGCATAATTTATTTATTGATTGTCTTCCTTATGAGTGGCGGTCGGGGACGAGTGATGGTCTTTTACTACCAATCTATCCCCCTAGGAGCATGTGCGTAATACTTCGCTTTGATAACTTGTAGATTTTTGCAATAAGTATATGAGTTATTTATGACTAATGTTGAGTCCATGGATTATACGCACTTTCTTCCTTCCACCATTGCTAGCCTCTCTAATACCGCGCGCTTTTTGCCGGTATCTTACACCCACCATATACCTTCCTCAAAACAGCCACCATACCTACCTATCATGGCATTTCCATAGCCATTCCGAGATATATTGCCATGCAACTTTCCACCGTTCCGTTTATTATGACACGTTCCATCATTGTCATATTGCTTTGCATGATCATGTAGTTGACATCGTATTTGTGGCAAAGCCAACGTTCATAATTCTTTCATACATGTCACTCTTGATTCATTGCATATCCCGGTACACCGCCGGAAGCATTCATATAGAGTCATATTTTGTTCTAAGTATCGAGTTGTAATTATTGAGTTGTAAGAAAATAAAAGTGTGATGATCTTCATTTTTAGAGCATTGTCCCAAGTGAGGAAAAGGATGATGGAGACTATGATTCCCCCACAAGTCGGGATGAGACTCCGGACGAAAAAAAAGAGGCCATGAAAAAAGAGAAAAGGCCCAAATAAAAAAAATGAGAGAAAAAGAGAGAAGGGACAATGTTACTATCCTTTTACCACACTTGTGCTTCAAAGTATCACCATGATCTTCATTGTAGCGACCCGACCCGAATGGATCAAGTCTCTGTGCTTAAGTGTCATCCCTGGATCGGTATGCTGACACACACAGTACTCGAGGATTTATAACAGAGGTAAATCACATGTATAAAGTAACATAAATACTATTACCTCAATCCAAATAGCGGAAGTAACAAGGCTGTGGATTCCCATCAACACCAACGGCAAAGTTGAGTGTAGAAATCGTAACCCTAACGTATCACTTACTCGTCGTAAGAATCCTGCAACATGAAACGTTGCAGCCCAAAAATGGGTCAGCACATGGAATATGCTGGCAAATTCACACCATAGAGAAATGATGAACAAAGGCTATCACTACATGCATATATGGCTGGTGGAAAAGCTCTATGGTTATAATGTTTTTGCAAAAAGCAAATTTTTCCCTACTGCAAAGGAATACATTTTATTTAACTATCATGGTGGTTGTGAAACATTGAGATGGTTGACAACATCTCAATCCCAATTAAGAACGTGATTAACCCAATCAAATTAAATTAAGTAACATGATGATGAGATTCACATGATAATCCAAGAACTAGATACTCAAGATGTCCATAACCGGGGACACGGCTAATCATGATTAGTTTGTACACTCTGCAGAGGTTTGTGCACTTTTCCCCACAAGACTCGATCGCCTCCGCTTGATTCTCGCACTACATGATGTTTGAGAAACGGATGATCGAGACACAGTCTTTCAGAAGCATTTACTCTCTACTCCGGGCAGACCGTTACACCTACAATCCCCCTACATCTGCTAGTCCACCTCTTCAAGAGCTCACACAACTTACTCAACTATGCCAGAGCCCATAATGGCTTGTGGCTGCACACAGAAGTTTCTAGCATGAATAATCTTATGATCCCCTTTGAGTCTGGGTGGTGGTCCATAGGATGATCACACGGGTACTCCGGGATATCCAAAAATACAGGCAACACTGGGTTCTCCAGGTGCCTCAATCCACCGAGTTGTTTATTTAAGTAGCCACCTTAAGTTGAACCATTAATTAACAATCTCACATCTGTCATGGAAAACTCTCAAACCCAATCCACGTCTACGAGCATAGCATAGCAGTATAAGCATAACGTAATAGTAACTCCCAAGGTTTGAATGCAGGGCAATAGGTTCCTACCTCATCAACTACTTCCCAATACCCACATGTTATCAATCCTACTCATGCAATGTTTGAGGGTGAAACTAATGCATAAAAACTGGGTATGGAAGGGATATGATCAAAGTGTGAACTTGCCTGCAATGTTGATGAAGATGATTCGCACTCATAACTCTTGATAGTTCTACTCACCACACTCTGTTCAATCTATCGTGAGCAAGCAATAGTAACCACACATAAGCAATCACTCAAAAGATCAGATAGAACGAAGAAGACAATTCAAAAACTTCAAAACCAAGCAAATAACTCTTGCAACAGAAAACAATTTCTAACAGTACCAAAATTATATGAATTTGGCCTTATCAGAAAGTTTAGGTCAAGAGCTTCCATTAGCAAAAAGAATCAACTCAAACGGAGCTACGAAGCTCAAGTTACGATCAAACAAAGTTTGAATTCAAATCTGATCTAATTCAAATTTTAAAATTTTAAAAACATGTTTATGTTGTTTTACAGGAAAGAGGAGATCATAACGAAATTCAAATCTGATCTAATTCAAATTTTAAAATTTTAAAAACATGTTTATGTTGTTTTACGGGAAAGAGGAGATCATAACGAAGAAGTGGGCGTTGGTTTCGTTGGATTTGGATAAACGAGTAAAAAGTTGTGACCGTTTGAAGAACAGGGACTAAACTGTAAATAAAATCATCATAGATAGGTCCCTGGCGAAAAACTAAAATAAAAGAAAAAGACTAAATAGCGAACGTTCGCTACAGAAACTTACGCGACAAAAACCGTTCACTACAGAGGCTAAACCAGTGAACGCCCATTAAATAAAACAAAACGTTTCAGAGAAAAAAACACCTCGATCTGGACCGTTGGATCCAGATCGGACGGGCGAGGGCAGGTGGCGGTTACCGCGGTGGCTGACGACATCGGCGGCGAGGAAAACGGCAGCGACGGCGGCTCGGCTCGAATGGGACGGCGGCTCCAGGGCTCGGCGGCGCCGACGAAGTAGATGGGGAGGAGCGGCTCGGCGAGGCGAGTCCGAAGGGGGTGGTGGCGTCAGGCGTAGGCGGCGGTGGAGCGAGGCGCAACGACGGCGGATCTCGCCGGAGCTTGCAACTCCGGCGGCGAAGTGCGGCGGCTAGGGAGGAGGAGAGAAAAGGGGGTCGGGGTCCCGGGGCCCGGCTTATAAAGGGGAGGGCTGGCGGTGGCTTGGGCAAGGGGCAAGAGCAAGGCGGCGGGGTGCGGTGTCCGCGAAGGACACGGCGGCGGCGGCGGGAGTCCTGCGGGAGCTCGGAGACGGGCGCGAGCGCGCTGGGCTGGGCTGGCTTGGCCCGGTTGGCTGGGCCAGTCCAGTTCGGCGAAGGGATTTTTTTTAAATAAAGATTTTCCAGACAAACAAAAATAATAAAAACAAAACAAATAAAAAATATTATATAGGCATATAATATATCAAAATTTTCAGAAAAAGACTTCCTACAGCATGGGCATTTTTCTAGCATTAAATAAAATCCACAAAAATTCAAATAAATCAAAGAGTGCTACTGCTCTACTAAAATCCAATAAAAATCATTTTTAAAATACCAAAATTAATTCAAATTTGTTTCTCTCCAATTTTCGGATGTAGTGAATCATGTTACCCTATTTTCCATATATTTTTATTTTGGAGAAAAATGATTTGAATAAAATCCAAATAACTCCAAATTGAAAATATTTCAAAAGGACTTTGAATTTGATCCTTTGAAACTCCCAACTCATATTTCATATATTATGAAGAAGTCATTTTTATCTTCTCTCGTGAAAATCATTGAGTTGCATAAAGTTTCAGAATTGGAAATATTTTGAAATGAAATTCAAATATTTTCAACACCCCTTGTCATTTAAATAAATGGAAGAAGTCATGTCATCTTCTCTCTAGGGTTTTGTGGTGAAAAGAATTTGAATTTAGGGAGATCATAAAATGCAAAATGAAAGTTTGGGAAAGTCCTTTTATTCCCTCTCATTTAACTTTCAAAAAAGTTTTGAATTTCACTCACTTTCAGTCAATCAATCACACAACAATCCAATCTATCTATTTATTATAACATTCCAAAATTGAGAATTTTGGGATGTTACATTCATGATAGAGAGTCTCTCATTTATTCACTTTCATATACTAGTGGGAAATTTTTCATTATAGAACTTGGCTTGTATATTCCAATGATGGGCATCCTCAAAATGCCCTAGGTCTTCGTGAGCAAGCGAGTTGGATGCACACCCACTTAGTTTCTTTTGTTGAGCTTTCATATACTTATAGCTCTAGTGCATCCGTTGCATGGCAATCCCTACTCACTCACATTGATATATATTGATGGGCATCTCCATAGCCCGTTGATACGCCTAGTTGATGTGAGACTATCTTATCCCTTTTTTGTCTTCTCCACAACCACTATTCTATTCCACATATAGTGCTATATCCATGGCTCACGCTCATGTATTGCGTGAAGATTGAAAAAGTTTGAGAATGTCAAAAGTATGAAGCAATTGCTTGGCTTGTCATCGGGGTTGTGCATGATTTAAATACTTTGTGTGGTGAAGATAGAGCATATCCAGACTATATGATTTTGTAGGGATAGCTTTCTTTGGCCATGTTATTTTGAGAAGACATGATTGCTTTGTTAGTATGCTTGAAGTATTATTATTTTATGTCAATATTAAACTTTTGTCTTGAATCTTTCGGATCTGAATATTCATACCACAATTAAGAAGAATTACATTGAAATTATGCCAAGTAGCACTCCGCATCAAAAATTCTGTTTTTATCATTTACCTACTCGAGGACGAGCAGGAATTAAGCTTGGGGATGCCTGATACGTCTCCAACGTATCTGTAGTTTTTGATATCTCCATGCTATATTATCTACTGTTTTGGACATTATTGGGCTTTATTATCCACTTTTATATTATTTTTGGGACTAACCTATTAACCGGAGGCCCAGCCCAGAATTGCTGTTTTTTGCCTATTTCAGAGTTTCGCAGAAAAGGAATATCAAACGGAGTCCAAACGGAATGAAACCTTCGGGAACGTGATTTTTAGGAAGAATATGATCCAGGAGACTTGGACCCTACGTCAAGAAACAAAAGAGGAGGCCACGAGGTAGGGGGTGCGCCTACCCCCCCAGGGCGCGCCCTCCACCCTCGTGGCCCCCCTGTTGCTCCACCGACGTACCCATTCCTCTTATATATACCTACGTACCCCCAAACGATCAGATACGGAGCCAAAAACCTAATTCCACCGCCGCAACCTTCTGTACCCACGGGATCCCATCTTGGGGCCTATTCCGGAGCTCCGCCGGAGGGGGCATGGATCACGGAGGGCTTCTACATCAACACCATAGCCTCTCCGATGAAGTGTGAGTAGTTACCTCAGACCTTCGGGTCCATAGTTAGTAGCTAGATGGCTTGTTCTCTCTTTTTGGATCTCAATACAATGTTCTCCCCCTCTCTCGTGGAGATCTATTCGATGTAATCTTCTTTTTGCGGTGTGTTTGTTGAGACCGATGAATTGTGGGTTTATGATCAAGATTATCTATGAACAATATTTGAATCTTCTTTGAATTCTTTTATGTATGATTGGTTATCTTTGCAAGTCTCTTCGAATTATCAGTTTGGGTTGGCCTACTAGATTGATCTTTCTTGCAATGGGAGAAGTGCTTAGCTTTGGGTTTAATCTTGCATTGTCCTTTCCCAGTGACAGTAGGGGCAGCAAGGCACGTATTGTATTGTTGCCATCGAGGATAACAAGATGGGTTTTTTTTATCATATTGCATGAACTTATCCCTCTACATCATGTCATCTAGCTTAAGGCGTTACTCTGTTTCCATGAACTTAATACTCTAGATGCATGCTGGATAGCGGTCGATGAGTGGAGTAATAGTAGTAGATGCAGGCAGGAGTCGGTCTACTTGTCTCGGACGTGATGCCTATATACATGATCATACCTAGATATTCTCATAACTATGCTCAATTCTGTCAATTGCTCAACAGTAATTCGTTCACCCACCGTAAAATACTTATGCTCTTGAGAGAAGCCACTAGTGAAACCTATGGCCCCCGGGTCTATCTTCATCATATTAATCTTCCAACACTTCGTTATTTCCTTTGCTTTTTTACTTTGCTTTTATTTTACTTTGCATATTTATCATAAAAATACCAAAAATATTATCCTATCATATCTCGCAAGTGGCCATGAAGGGATTGACAACCCCTTATCACGTTGGTTGCGAGGATTTATTTGTTTTGTGTAGGTACGAGGGACTCACGCGTAGCCTCCTACTGGATTGATACCTTGGTTCTCAAAAACTGAGGGAAATACTTATGCTACTTTGCTGCATCACCCTTTCATCTTCAAGGGAAAACCAACGCAGTGCTCAAGAGGTAGCACATGTTATTTACTTTTGTGCAGAAGCTACTAGAATTGCTAAACCCGATAAAAGTGATAAACATAGACCAGTTGTTGGCATGCCTGTTATTTCAGTTAAAATAGGAGATCACTGTTATCATGGTTTATGTGACATGGGTGCTAGTGTGAGTGCTATTCCTTACACTTTATATCAAGAAATTAAGAAAGACATAGCACCTACAGAGATAAAAGACATAGATGTTACTATTAAACTTGCTAATAGAGACACCATATCACCTTTTGGGATTGTTAGAGATGTTGAAGTCTTGTGTGGGAAAATAAAATACCCAATTGATTTTCTTGTTCTTGGTTCCCCACAAGATGACTTCTGTCCCATTATTTTTGGTAGACCTTTCTTGAACATAGTTAATGCTAAGATATATTGCAAGAAACAAACTGTCGGTGTTAGTTTTGGTAATGAGTCTCATGAGTTCAATTTTTCCAAGTTTAGTAGATATCATCATGAAAAAGAATTGCCTAGTAAGGATGAATTAATTGGTCTTGCTTCTATTGTTGTGCCACGTACTAATCCTTTAGAACAATATTTGCTAGACCATGAAAATGATTCACATATGCATGAAAAAAATAAAATAGATAAAATTTTCTTTGAACAACGTCCTCTACTTAAACACAATTTGCCCATTGAAACTCTGGGAGGTCCTCCTCCACCTAAAGGTGATCCTATGTTTGAATTAAAACAATTGCCAGCTGATACGTCGCTAGTGCGCGTCGGTCCTAAACAAACGGTTTAAAACCCCTTACCGCGACGGCATTTGGAACCGTCGCCAAGTGAGTGTGGGCGATAGGGGGGGGGTCCTTCCCACATGACCTAGAAACCGTCGGGGATAGGGCCCCTATAGTACTCCTACTCGTTTCTGCTCGCATTGCCGTCACAGTCGGTATTCTGTGGTGGTAGGTTTACGATGCGCGGCCCATCACAAATGGTTCACTATTATAGAACATGTATGATGCGCGGCCCATCACAAACGGTTCACCGTTAAGAAGATTAGCTAATCGTCGTACGAGTGTCGGACAGGATTACGAAACGCCGGACCGTCGTAACATCGTCGTACACGACAACTATCGCACATGCTATTCTGTGGTGCAATGTTTATGATGCATACTCCATCAGAAATAGTTCATGGTTGCGAATCGTGTATGATAAGGCAATTAACACAAACGTTTGGTTTGCCCGCAACGTTTGTGATATTGTCTCACATCGCACACGCTTTGCAAACGGCAACTGTGTGCATGCTTGCACACGTTTCCTCTATGTGAACAATCTCGGATTATGGTGCATATCGCAAACGTTTGTGTTTTACCAACCGTGTGTGCCGTAACAACCTGGAGAGCGTAATTTCACCGTGGACGCGTCTAGCCAGCGCACGGCCGCCTAGGATGCTTATCGAGCGGTCTGCCACTTTAGGTAATTTCTTGTCTCCCCTTCTAATTAGAATAGTCATCAAGTAGTCCCTTTTCCTGCTACGTACTAAATGCCAGCAGTATACATCTTCTCCTGTGCATGTATATGCATGTGCATGTGTTTGTTACATTTATTTTGTGATTTTAAAATTTTAAAAAGGCATAACTTTCGATACGCGTGTCGAAATTCAGATCCGTTTTCACCGTTGAAACCCTCGCAACGTGCTCTTTAAAAGTAGATCCCACATGGGGATGTTTCGATGAACTAGTCTTCCTGCTAACTAAACAACAATATGTGTGCAACTAGACTACATGCCGCGCCAACTGAGCATATGTGTGTGTCAATAGTCTTTCTGCCAATTAAACATCAATGTGTGTGCAACTAGACTACATTGCCGCGCCAACTAAGCATATATGTGTGCCAATAGTCCTGCCAACTAAACATCAATATGTGTGCAACTAGACTACATTGCCGCGCCAACTGAGTATATGTGTGTAACTAGTCCTGCCAACTAAGTATTAATGTGTGTACAACTAGGACTACATTGCCGCGTCAATTGCGCATGTGTGTGCAACTAGTGTCCTGCCAACTAAACATCAATATGTGTGCAACTAGACTAAATTACAAGCCAACTGAGCATATGCGTGTGCAACTAGTCCTTCTGGCAACTAAACTTCAATGTGTGTGCAACTAGACTACCAAAGTTGGTTTAAAAAAAAGTTGCACCATGTAGTACTAAAGTTGCACAATGCAGTACTTTAGTTGCACCATATAGCACCAAAGTTGGCATCAAAAAAATTTCATCGAAACATACCCATGCGGGATCTAGTTTCGAAGATCTCGTCGCAATGAATCCAACGGTGAAAATGGATCAGAATTCCGACGTGTGGTTTAAAAGATATGACTTTTTAAAAATTTAAGAGGCCAAAATAAAATGTTCGTGAATTTGTTTCCCAGACTAGTCTGTACGCATTTAATGCTAACAAAAACATCCACTAGCTGAAAAAAAGACACACATGTGAGTAACAAGCTGGCCGCCCGTTCCTACGAAAAAGTGCGCGTGCACTTTTAAGATTTCAGGGTAATTTAATTGCTGATTTTCCAAATTGTACCGGATTTGGATTTGAATTTGAATGTATGCTACAGCTTTATTCTTATCCATCAGGTTCAAACAACCAATGCATTATTCGTTTCATAGGTACATATATTCAAGAATCACATAAGAACCAAATAAAGAATGATGAACCACAGTTGTATACTTGTACTATTAAAGACGGTAAAGAAAGAGGCGAAATATATTCTGGTTGCTGAACAAGTGAAGCGGAATGCCCATATTATGCCCTCCTCCATGCAAAAGGCACGCACGACTCTAGTCCAACCCCTTGTGATGGCCGACCGCCCATCCTTCACAGTCTTCATGAAAACATCTAGATAATCATCATGTTCTGGTAGAAATACTTTAACCTTTGCATGCCCATCAACCATGTAGTTTGAGAGGTAATCTTGAGTAAACTGCTTTGGCAACCACTGCAAAGGAATAAGATTTCAGACATTGTCATCTAACACAACTCATTATGGGCAGTAAAAAGAAGGCTGCAGAGTTCGTACTTACCATCCCGCAGTTCGCTGTTGTCTTGGATAGAGTGTAAACAAATAGTTTAATTGCCATCTTTGGACCCATTTTACTAACAATCTTTATCAGCTTCCTCACTTGATGCTGGTTCATCGATATCTCATTGCGCCATACGCAGAAAGGGTCGAAACACGGATCTTTACCAATGACATATGTTCCTAAAAGCACCAAGTTAATATTAGAAGCTAAACAGCAATTGCATAATGATGTAGTCAGCACTCTTTTATAACATGTCTATATACATACGTATGTGGTAGTCCATTTGAAATCTCTAAAAAGACAAATATTTAGGAACGGAGGGAGTATCTTATAAAATCCAATATACTCACATATTAGATGAATTAACATCTTATATTATGGGCCGGAAGGGGTTTAGTTCATTCTTACGAATTATCTGCTGCTGTATCCATGGGTTACCGTTAGTTTGAGCTAGTTCGGGCACAAATAGCCCTAAAGTATATCTAAACATGAGGGCTAGTTTGAGCTAGTTGCATCTATAACCCACCCAAAAAAACTAGTATCCAACCCAAGAGGTGCTAATTGGAGCTAGTTCTCCTAGTGCATTTATTGTCAATCTAACCCTGCCATCCAAACAACTCTTCGGATGGAGTTAGTTCAGGGTTAGTAATGAGCTAGAAACTAACTCTAACCTCTAGCTAAGTTGAGTATCCAAACAGGGCTGTGTTGTTGCTGTTGCTGCTGCTGCTCTTCTACGTATATCTAGACATCATTAGAACATTAATGTAACACTCTTCCTTGTTGCTATGTAGCCTAGGATTGCATATTTAGACATTAAGTACAGAGCACTTTGCATTGTAGCCTCAGATATATACATATGGCCCTAGTTAACCTAAGGAAAAATGGGTTGCATATATATATTCAGTTAAAAGTCCGATTCACCGATTAGTCCCTTATCAGCCGCCAGCCTATATGGCACCAGCTACGGATATCCTGAACAGAAGCCATGGGATGAAACTAACCTTAATGGAAAACAACAGTCGTTCCCAAAATTGTGCTGTGTAGGTACATCAAGAAGCATGTTAAGCACAACAGGCTAAACATCAACCAAAATTACACATGGCAGACAAAATAATCTCCAAAAGATAGCTTCAGTGTGCAGGTTTAAGCACGCTAGTAAAGCAAAACAAGTGGAAAGGTATGCTAACTGCAACAGGCCTAACATTTAACAACAAGCAAACATGGTCATTCAAACTAGTATTGTGCCAGTCTAAGTACACTGGTTATGGTTAAATAAAAATGGAAAGGCGTGTTAACTACAAGATGCACCAACCAAATGTAGTCATTCATAGTGGTATTGTTGAAACTGGTACTGATGAAATTGAACTGCACCGTTCATACTTGCACATATAGAACATCACGTTGTGAATAACTGGAATAAACAAGGCATACTACGAACAACCAAAGATAGCATTTGAAACTGAACATATGCTAACTACAAACAACCGAACAATCAAAAAACTTTAAAAGAGGCATATGCTAGCTATAACAGGCTTAACAACAAGCAAATATATGCATTCCTATCGGTATGTTTAAAACTAGATTGATGAAATGTACTGCATAGCAAATAATTGCAGAAATAGAGCATCACATTGTGAACAACTGAAATAAACAAATCATGGGTTTCCTCAGTTGTCACAGATGGGCTCGTTCCCGTGGGAAGAGCATGGACCCTGGATGCGCTCCATGTTGTCGCAGATGGGATCCTTCCCCTTGGAAGAGCACGACTGTAGGGTGCCCTCCCTGATGTCGCAGACGGGCGCTTTCCCCTTGGAAGAGCAGATGGGCTCTTTCCCCTTGGAAGAGCCGGAGAGGGTGCCCTCCTCGTGGTCGCCGTCTATGAGGTCTGATTTGGAAGCTGTGGATCCCAAGCCAGCATCGCAGAACATGTCCTTTAGAAATGACAAAAGGGGCTCGATGGCGATGTATAATGGCAAACTGTTGACAGCGAGCCAGAGTTGATCAGCGGCGGGGCCATGGATGAGATCGACGGTGGTTGAACCCGAGGGGTTGGGGGTGGGCCACTTAACCTGTGACACAACCCGCCTCAGGGCGTCGCTGTCGATGACCTCGATTTCGTAGCCGATGGACGAGACATGCCCGCATACTCTAGCCCGCTGCTTGAGTGTCTGCCACCAGTAATGGTCGTCAGCTTCCTCGGCGACGTCGGGCGAAGAGACCGCTATACACCTCTTTTGGGACAGTCACTCCTCGAGCTCCACGGGAAGCATAGCCGGGCTAAGGCTACGATGCTCTCGAGTGGGGGATGGGGATGGGGATCTGTGGGAAAGGGGGCGTTTGGCAGCCGTCATCTAAGGAACTCGGGCGGCCTGGGTATGGAGATCGGTGGGTAAGCTGCACGGGCAAACCGGCAGATGTGGACAATGGAGGCCTTGCGGCGGCGGCAGCGGCGGCGGGGACTTTGCTAGGGTTTTGAGCGAGGAAGGGTGTGTGTGTGTGTGCGCGCGCGCACGCACGCCCGAGGAGGTTTGGTGTGTGTGTGTGTGTGTGGAGGGGGGGTGGGGGCGCGGGGTGTTTGAGGAAATGACGCGAGTACTGAAAATTTTACTACGCGGGAGTCAAACGCGGGAGTGAAATGCCGGGCTATTGAAAATTTGGATGATAGTGCATCGCACACGGTCCAGAGGTAACAACCATGTGTTATGAAAAAGAAAAACCCTTGAGGCGGGCAGATATTTTCGATGCAGGCGGGATTGGGAACAAGAAACATCGCACACGGTCCGGAGATAATAACCGTGTGTTATGAAACAGAAAAACCCTCGAAGTGGGCAGATATTTTTGAGAGGGAGAGCCTCGTGGAGCCCAATGTACTGTGCGGATGTGTGCGTGACGTACAGGTGCACCGGTGTGGCACACGGTTAGTTTGAGTGAACCGTGTCTGTTGCGTCATCTGACTTGTCTAATGTTCATAAATTTGGCAAAAAATGACGCGGGAGAGGGTCAAAACACGAACACACTTGCATGTGGACCAAATTTATGTATCAAAAGGGTGGTTTGATTTTCAAATACCAAATGCAACTTCGATGTGGCACCTCTCTCGCAAAGCGCACGGTATTGCTTGCCCCCACCCCCCCTCGTGTCAGCACGAAGGGAATCCTAAGCTATGAAAGCATGCCCCCTCCCCCTCAACCGAGGTTCACCTAGCAAAGTGCGAAGTAGCTAGCAGCCCCCCTCCTCCCTCGTGTCGGCACGAAGGGAATCCTAAGCTATATATGAATGCATGGCCCCCCAACCGAGGTTCACCGTAGCAAAGTGCGAAGTAGCTAGCAGCCCCCTCCCTCGTGTCGGCACGAAAGGAATCCTAAGCTATGAGTGCATGGCCCCCAATCAAGGTTCACCTACCAAAGTGTGAAGTAGAGCTAGGAGCCCCTCTCCCTCGCGTCGGCACGAAGGGACTCCTAAGCTATGAATGCATGCCCCCCAACCGAGGTTCACCTAGCAAAGTGTGAAGTAGCTAGCAGACCCCTCCCTCATGTCGGCATGAAGGGAATCCTAAGCTATGAATGCATGCCCCCCCCCCAACCGAGGTTCACCCTAGCAAAGTGCGAAGTAGCTAGCAGTCACCCCTCCCTCGTGTCGGCATGAAGGGAATCCTAAGCTATGAATGCACATGCCCCCCAACCGAGGTTCACCTAGCAAAGTGCAAAGTAGCTAGCAGCCCCCCTCGTGTCGGCACGAAGGGAATCCTAAGCTATGAGCATCCCCCCAACCGAGGTTCACCTAGCAAAGTGCGAAGTAGCTAGCAGCCCCCCACCCCCTCGTGTCGCCACGAAGGGAATCCTCTAATTAAGCTATGAATGCATGCCCCCCAACCGAGGTTCACCTAGCAAAGTGCGATGTAGCAACCCCCCCCCCCCACACACACTTTCAGTCGGCGGGCCAGAGAGGCATATATCTCACCAAGATGGATCGTAAAACGGACCAAGAATAATCCACCTTGGTCGTACAACCTCTCTCTTGTTGTTGGTCAAAATGATGGCCGTCCATGCGACCCCGGAGATGGGCTAGCTCACCAATAATCACGCAAGTAGCTAGTCCCCGAAGACAACCACTGCATGCGTGTGGCCCAAACATATGTATGGAGAGGTGTGTTTTTGAGTAACAATGAACAACTTTGATGTGGCACCATGATTTCGAACTAGAAATCCCCACACTGAGTGAGGGTTAGGTTGACGATGCATATGTATGTTACACCACACTTCAAGCCAACGACCGGGATTCATATATGCATGCATGCGTGCATAGTATATGCGCTCAGACTTAATTAGGTCTGAATCTCACCATGAGCTATACTACGATAACACGAACCAAATGAAGAATCCGCCATGGTAACCTATCTTGTTGTTGGTCAAGGTGATCATGGATGTCCACGCGGGCCCACGAATATATAGGCTTGTCGCCAATAACCACGCGAGGGAGTGTATCGTTCGAAGGCACCCACTACATGCATATGTATGGAGGTGATGCGTGCATGCATGTTTGAATACACACCATTGATCTGGCGCATGTGTCAAAAATCGTACACTAGCTCCCCACACAGAGCGAGATCGGTTCATGATGGTGTCGTTGTACTAGCCACTTCGACTTGATGGGAGGGATTCATGCGTACACATGCATGTGTGTGTGCTCAAAGTGTATCATGCATGTCATCCCAGAGCAAAAATAATAATCCCCTCCTAAGTCAAATTAACCTCTCTTGTTGTCAGGCAAAAAGAAGTGATGGACCAAGCGGGCCCACAGATGGAAAGCATCGATATCGCTGATAACCGCTTAAGTGGGTGTGAGAGGACAACCACCACCGCTTTGCATGTGGGCCAAACATATATATGTTGAATACCCAAAATGCACAACTTTGATGTGCCACATGCCTCAAAAACCGTAAACCATGCACCCACACAGAGCGAGGTTCATATCAAGCGTACTACATATGATGGTCCCCTTCCCCCCTCTTCACCACATACTATATGCTCCTGCTGTAATATATGTACAACCCAAAAGAATCCTCATCGATGGTGAAATTAATTAACCTCTCCTGATGTAGGCCAAAGTGATGCATGCATGCATGCATCGACGATGGCCTCGTTGGCCCACAGATGGAAGCGTCACACGTGAGTGTCCTAGCTAGGATATATATGCATGTGGCCCAGAAAGGTGTTGTGTGATGTTTGAATAACCAATTTCACAATTTTGATGTGGCACGTGCCTCGGTAACCAAAAAGTCCCGACACTGAGTGAGGTGTACTTGTTCACGGACGCATACATATAGTATATATGCTAGCCCCCTCCCACCTCTTCGACGCGTACTATATACCACCATAACACAAACAAAAATGATTCTACCTTGCTGGTCAAATTAACCTCACTGCCGGCTGTTCGTCAAAGTGATGGACGACGACCTCGCGGGCCCACAGAAAGCGTCACACGCGAGTATCGAGTGTCGTGTAGGCAACCATCGACTGCATGTGGCCAAAACATTTATGTATGAAAGGGTTGTGTAATGTTTTAAATAACGATTTCACGACTCTGATGTGGCACCAGCCTGCCTAACAAAACGGCCAACCCACACGGTGGCTCACAAGTCGTAGTGTACTGCGAGCCACCCGCCACCCCCAGACGCACACACACACCCACACACACACACATCGCAAATCCACCACAACTACGGTGCATGTTAAATTAATTATCCCGCAGTGAACATACATGTTACCAAAGGAGGGACGTTTTAATTTCAAAAAAATCACAAAGATCATTAAGACGTTTTAGTACATTGATTGATTGATTTTATATGGGTATAATGTGCAAAAATCAAATTTGAGCTACATGCACACGTGACAGTGCACCTAAATGGATTGCAAAAACACATGCGTCTCACTAGGTGCATGTTTACTCCCCGTGCAACAAATTTCATACATTGAGAATCTTGATTTTTAAATTCTAGTACATCCAAAACTTATTTGAAGTTCATGAGACTTATCGTGTTGTCATATGGACACCAATACAAAGTGGCATTGTACTTTTTATTTGTCAAATTTGAGACCAGTTTTGATGTAATCTTTATCTAATTACAGACGGGAGATTATTAATAATTGGGAACCAATATCCCAAATGGATTTTATTCGAACCGTGAGCGTTAGACCAACAGTGGATACGTGCCATGCTTCGGTTAAGTGCTACCTGTTGAGCACTGCGTTGGTTTTCCCTTGAAGAGGAAAGGGTGATGAGGCAAAGTAGCGTAAGTATTTCCCTCAGTTTTTGAGAACCAAGGTATCAATCCAGTAGGAGGCTACGCGCGAGTCCCTCGCACCTACACAAAACAAATAAATCCTCGCAACCAACACGATAAGGGGTTGTCAATCCCTTCACAGTCACTTACGAGAGTGAGATATGATAGATATGATAGGATAATATTTTTGGTATTTTTATGATAAAGATGCAAAGTAAAATAAAAGCAAAGTAAAAAGCAAAGGAACTAAATAAGTGTTGGAAGATTAATATGATGAAGATAGACCCGGGGGCCATAGGTTTCACTAGTGGCTTCTCTCAAGAGCATAAGTATTTTACGGTGGGTGAACGAATTACTGTTGAGCAATTGACAGAATTGAGCATAGTTATGAGAATATCTAGGTATGATCATGTATATAGGCATCACGTCCGAGACAAGTAGACCGACTCCTGCCTGCATCTACTACTATTACTCCACTCATCGACCGCTATCCAGCATGCATCTAGAGTATTAAGTTCATGGAAACAGAGTAACGCCTTAAGCTAGATGACATGATGTAGAGGGATAAATTCATGCAATATGATAAAAACCCCATCTTGTTATCCTCGATGGCAACAATACAATACGTGCCTTGCTGCCCCTACTGTCACTGGGAAAGGACACCGCAAGATTGAACCCAAAGCTAAGCACTTCTCCCATTGCAAGAAAGATCAATCTAGTAGGCCAAACCAAACTGATAATTCGAAGAGACTTGCAAAGATAACCAATATTACATAAAAGAATTCAGAGAAGATTCAAATATTGTTCATAGATAATCTTGATCATAAACCCACAATTCATCGGTCTCAACAAACACATCGCAAAAAGAAGATTACATCGAATAGATCTCCACGAGAGAGGGGGAGAACATTGTATTGAGATCCAAAAAGAGAGAAGAAGCCATCTAGCTACAAACTATGGACCCGAAGGTCCGAGGTAAACTACTCACACTTCATCGAAGAGGCTATGGTGTTGATGTAGAAGCCCTCCATGATCCATGCCCCCTCCGGCGGAGCTCCGGAACAGGCCCCAAGATGGGATCCCGTGGGTACAGAAGGTTGCGGCGGTGGAATTAGGTTTTTGGCTCCGTATCTGATCGTTTGGGGGTACGTAGGTATATATAGGAGGAAGGAGTACGTCGGTGGAGCAACAGGGGGCCCACGAGGGTGGAGGGCGTGCCCTGGGGGGTAGGCGCCCCCCTACCTCGTGGCCTCCTCTTTGTTTCTTGACGTAGGGTCCAAGTCTCCTGGATCATATTCTTCCTAAAAATCACGTTCCCGAAGGTTTCTTTCCGTTTGGACTCCGTTTGATATTCCTTTTCTGCGAAACTCCGAAATAGGCAAAAGACAGCAATTCTGGGCTGGGCCTCCGGTTAATAGGTTAGTCCCAAAAATAATATAAAAGTGGATAATAAAGCCCAATAATGTCCAAAACAGTAGATAATATAGCATGGAGCAATCAAAAACTATAGATACGTTGGAGACGTATCAGGCATCCCGAAGCTTAATTCCTGCTCGTCCTCGAGTAGGTAAATGATAAAAACAGAATTTTTGATGCGGAGTGCTAGTTGGCATAATTTCAATGTAATTCTTCTTAATTGTGGTATGAATATTCAGATCCAAAAGATTCAAGACAAAAGTTTAATATTGACATAAAAATAATAATACTTCAAGCATACTAACAAAGCTATCATGTCTTTTCAAAATAACATGGCCAAAGAAAGCTATCCCTACAAAATCATATAGTCTGGCTATGCTCTATCTTCACCACACAAAGTATTTAAATCATGCACAACCCCGATGACAAGCCAAGCAATTGTTTCATACTTTTGACATTCTCAAACTTTTTCAATCTTCACGCAATACATGAGCGTGATCCATGGATATAACACTATATGTGGAATAGAATGGTGGTTGTGGAGAAGACAAAAAAGGGAGAAGATAGTCTCACATAAACTAGGCATATCAACGGGCTATGGAGATGCCCATCAATAGATATCAATGTGAGTGAGAAGGGATTGCCATGCAACGGATGCACTAGAGCTATAAGTATATGAAAGCTCAACAAAAGAAACTAAGTGGGTGTGCATCCAACTCGCTTGCTCACGAAGACCTAGGGCATTTTGAGGAAGCCCATCATTGGAATATACAAGCCAAGTTCTATAATGAAAAATTTCCCACTAGTATATGAAAGTGACAAAATGAGAGACTCTCTATCATGAAGATCATGGTGCTACTTTGAAGCACAAGTGTGGTAAAAGGATAGTAACATTGTCCCTTCTCTCTTTTTCTCTCTTTTTTTATTTGGGCCTTTTCTCTTTTTTTATGGCCTCTTTTCTTTTTCTTTTTTCGTCCGGAGTCTCATCCCGACTTGTGGGGGAATCATAGTCTCCATCATCCTTTTCCTCACTTGGGACAATGCTCTAAAAATGAAGATGATCACACTTTTATTTTCTTACAACTCAATAATTACAACTCGATACTTAGAACAAAATATGACTCTATATGAATGCTTCCGGCGGTGTACCGGGATATGCAATGCATCAAGAGTGACATGTATGAAAGAATTAGGAACGGTGGCTTTGCCACAAATACGATGTCAACTACATGATCATGCAAAGCAATATGACAATGATGGAGCGTGTCATAATAAACGGAACGGTGGAAAGTTGCATGGCAATATATCTCGGAATGGCTATGGAAATGCCATGATAGGTAGGTATGGTGGCTGTTTTGAGGAAGGTATATGGTGGGTGTAAGATACCGGCAAAAAGTGCGCGGTATTAGAGAGGCTAGCAATGGTGGAAGGAAGAAAGTGCGTATAATCCATGGACTCAACATTAGTCATAAAGAACTCATATACTTACTGCAAAAATCTACAAGTTATCAAAGCAAAGTATTACGCGCATGCTCCTAGGGGGATAGATTGGTAGGAAAAGACCATCGCTCGTCCCCGACCGCCACTCATAAGGAAGACAATCAATAAATAAATTATGCTCCGACTTCATCACATAACGGTTCACCATACGTGCATGCTACAGGAATCACAAACTTTAACACAAGTATTTCTCAAATTCACAACTACTACACTAGCATGACTCTAATATCACCATCTTTATATCTCAAAACAATTATCAAGCATCAAACTTTTCTTAGCTTTCAACACACTCATAAGAAAGTTTTTACAAATCTTGAATACCAAGCATATTAGGATTATTTAATAAAATTACCATGCTATTTAAGACTCTCAAAATAATCTAAGTGAAGCATGAGAGATCAATAGTTTCTATAAAACAAATCCACCACCGTGCTCTAAAAGATATAAGTGAAGCACTAGAGCAAAACTATATAACTCAAAAGATATAAGCGAAGAACATAGAGTATTCTAACAAATTCCAAATCATGTATGGCTCTCTCAAAAGGTGTGTACAACAAGGATGATTGTGGTAAACTAAAAAGCAAAGACTCAAATCATATAAGACGCTCCAAGCAAAACACATATCATGTGGTGAATAAAAAATAGCTCCAGGTAAAGTTACCGATGGAAGTAGACGAAAGAGGGGATGCCTTCCGGGGCATCCCCGAGCTTTGGCTTCATGGTGTCCTTAGATTATCTTGGGGGTGCCATTGGCATCCCCAAGATTAGGCTCTTTCCACTCCTTGTTCCATAATCCATCAAAATCTGTCACCCAAAACTTGAAAACTTCACAACACAAAACTCAGCAGAAAATCTCGTGAGCTCCGTTAGCGAAAGAAAACAAAAGACCAATTCAAGGTACTGTAATGAACTCATTCTTTATTTATATTGGTGTTAAACCTACTGTATTCCAACTTATCTATGGTTTATAAACTATTTTACTAGCCATAGATTCATCAAAATAAGCAAACAACACACGAAAAACAGAATGTGTCAAAAACAGAACAGTCTGTAGTAATCTGTAACTAACGCAAACATCTGGAACTCCAAAAACTCAGACAAAATAGGAGGACCTAGACAATTTGTTTATTGATCAGAAGCAATTGGAATCAGTATTTTATCACGTTCTGGTGATTTTTAACAATTAGTTTCGTGAACAGAAAGTTTCTGGAAATTACAGCAAGATCAAATAACTATCATCGAAGAAGATCCTATAGGTTTAGCTTGGCACAAACACTAATTAAAACATAAAACACATCTAACCAGAGGCTAGAACAAATATTTATTCCTAAACAGAAGCAAAAAGCAAAAAAAACTAAAAATAAAATTGGGTTGCCTCCTAACAAGCACTATCGTTTAACGCCCCTAGCTAGGCAAAAAAGCAAGGATAGATCTAGGTATTGCCATCTTTGGTAGGCAATCCATAAGTGGCTCTCATGATAGATTCATATGGTAATTTTATTTTCTTCCTAGGGAAGTGTTCCATGCCTTTCTTTAATGGAAATTGGAATCTAATATTCCCTTCCTTCATATCAATAATTGCACCAATCGTTCTAAGGAAAGGTCTACCAAGAATAATAGGACAAGAAGGATTGCAATCTATATCAAGAACGATAAAATCTACGGGCACATAGTTCCTATTTGCAACGATAAGAACATCATTAATTCTTCCCATAGGTTTCTTAATACTGGAATCCACAAGGTGCAAGTTTAGAGAGCAAACATCAAAATCACGAAAATCTAGCAAATCGCACAAAGTTTTGGGAATAGTGGAGACACTAGCATCCAAATCACATACAGCATAGAACTCATGATCCTTAATATTAATTTTAATAGTGGGTTCCCACTCATCATAAAGTTTTATAGGAATAGAAACTTCCAACTCAAGCTTTTCTTCATAAGATTGCATCAAGGCATCAATGATATGTTTGGTAAAAGCTTTATTTTGACTATAAGCATGAGGAGAATTTAGCACGGATTGCAACACGGAAACACAATCTATCAAAGAGCAATTTTCATAATTAAATTCCTTGAAATCCAAAATAGTGGGTTTATTAACATCTAGGGTTTTGATTTCTTCAATCCCACTTTTATCAAGTTTAGCATCAAGATCTAAAAACTCTGAATTCTTGGAACGCCTTCTAGGTAAAGGTGGATCATATTGAGTCCCATCATTATCAAGATTCATATTGCAAAACAAAGATTTAATAGGGGACACATTAATAACTTTTAGATCTTCATTTTTATTTCCATAGAAATTTGAAGAACATGCTTTCATAAAGCAATCTTTCTTAGCACGCATCCTAGCGGTTCTTTCTTTGCACTCATCAATGGAAATTCTCATGGCTTTGAGAGACTCATTGATATCATGCTTAGGAGGAATAGATCTAAGTTTTAAAGAATCAACATCAAGAGAAATTCTATCAACGTTTCTAGCCAATTCATCAACTTTAAGCAATTTCTCTTCAAGCAAAGCATTGAAATTATTTTGCGAATTCATAAAATCTTTAACACTAGCCTCAAATTCAGAGGGCATCTTATTAAAATTTCCATAAGAGTTGTTGTAGGAATTACCATAATTATTAGAGGAATTACTAGGGTAAGGCCTAGGATTAAAGTTTCCTCTATACGCGTTGTTACCAAAATTATTCCTACCAACAAAATTCATATCCATAGATTTATTATTATTCTCAATCAAAGTAGACAAAGGCATATCATTAGGATAAGAAGAAACACTCTTAGTAGCAAATAATTTCATAAGTTCATCCATCTTTCCACTCAAAACATTAATTTCTTTTATTGCATGCACTTTTTTATTAGTAGATCTTTCAGTGTGCCATTGAGAATAATTAACCATAATATTATCTAGGAGTTTAGTAGCTTCTCCTAAAGTGATTTCCATAAAAGTGCCTCCCGCGGCCGAATCTAAAAGATTTCTAGAAGCAAAATTCAATCCGGCATAATTTTTTTGTATAATCATCCACAAATTCAAACCATGAGTAGGGCAATTACGTATCATTAATTTCATCCTCTCCCAAGCTTGTGCAACATGTTCATGATCAAGTTGCTTAAAATTCATAATATCGTTTCTAAGGGAGATGATCTTAGCGGGAGGAAAATACTTAGAGATAAAAGCATCTTTGCACTTGTTCCAAGAATCAATACTATTTTTAGGCAAAGATGAAAACCAAGCTTTAGCACGATCTCTCAGCGAAAAAGGAAATAGCTTCAATTTAACAATATCATTATCAACATCTTTCTTCTTTTGCATATCACACAAATCAACGAAGCTATTTAGATGAGTAGCGGCATCTTCACTAGGAAGGCCGGCGAATTGATCTTTCATGACAAGATTCAACAAGGCAGCATTGATTTCACAAGATTCAGTATTGGTAAGAGGAGCAATCGGAGTGCTAAGGAAATCACTATTGTTGGAATTGGTAAAGTCACACAATTTGGTATTATCTTGAGCCATCGTGACAAACAAGCAATCCAACACACAAGCAAACAAAAAGCAAGCGAAAAAGAGGCAAACGAAAAAGAGAGGGCGAATAAAACGGCAAGGGTGAAGTGGGGGAGAGGAAAACGAGAGGCAAATGGCAAATAATGTAATGCGGGAGATAAGAGATTGTGATGGGTACTTGGTATGTTGACTTTTGCGTAGACCTCCCCGGCAACGGCGCCAGAAATCCTTCTTGCTACCTCTTGAGCACTGCGTTGGTTTTCCCTTGAAGAGGAAAGGGTGATGCAGCAAAGTAGCGTAAGTATTTCCCTTAGTTTTTGAGAACCAAGGTATGAATCCAGTAGGAGGCTACGCGTGAGTCCCTCGCACCTACACAAAACAAATAAATCCTCGCAACCAACGCGATAAGGGGTTGTCAATCCCTTCACGGTCACTTACGAGAGTGAGATTTGATAGATATGATATGATAATATTTTTGGTATTTTTATGATAAAGATGCAAAGTAAAATAAAAGCAAAGTAAAAAGCAAAGGAAATAAATAAGTGTTGGAAGAATAATATGATGAAGATAGACCCGGGGGCCATAGGTTTCACTAGTGGCTTCTCTCAAGAGCATAAGTATTTTACGGTGAGTGAACGAATTACTGTTGAGCAATTGACAGAATTGAGCATAGTTATGAGAATATCTAGGTATGATCATGTATATAGGCATCACGTCCGAGACAAGTAGACCGACTCCTGCCTGCATCTACTACTATTACTCCACTCATCGACCGCTATCCAGCATACATCTAGAGTATTAAGTTCATGGAAACAGAGTAACGCCTTAAGCAGGATGACATGATGTAGAGGGATAAATTCATGCAATATGATAAAAAACCCATCTTGTTATCCTCGATGGCAACAATACAATACGTGCCTTGCTGCCCCTACTGTCACTGGGAAAGGACACCGCAAGATTGAACCCAAAGCTAAGCACTTCTCCCATTGCAAGAAAGATCAATCTAGTAGGCCAAACCAAACTGATAATTCAAAGAGACTTGCAAAGATAACCAATCATACATAAAAGAATTCAGAGAAGATTCAAATATTGTTCATAGATAATCTTGATCATAAACCCACAATTCATCGGTCTCAACAAACACACCGCAAAAAGAAGATTACATCAAATAGATCTCCACGAGAGAGGGAGAGAACATTGTATTGAGATCCAAAAAGAGAGAAGAAGCCATCTAGCTACTAATTATGGACCCGAAGGTCTGAGGTAAACTACTCACACTTCATCGGAGATGCTATGGTGTTGATGTAGAAGCCCTCCATGATCGATGCCCCCTCCGGCGGAGCTCCGGAACAGGCCCCAAGATGGGATCTCATGGGTACAGAAGGTTGCGGCGGTGGAATTAGGTTTTTGGCTCCGTATCTGATCGTTTGGGGGTACGTAGGTATATATAGGAGGAAGGAGTACGTCGGTGGAGCAACAGGGGGCCCACGAGGGTGGAGGGCACGCCCTAGGGGGGTAGGCGCGCCCCCTACCTCGTGGCCTCCTCTTTTGTTTCTTGACGTAGGGTCCAAGTCTCCTGGATCATAATCTTCCTAAAAATCACGTTCCCGAAGGTTTCATTCCGTTTGGACTCCGTTTGATATTCCTTTTCTACGGAACTCTGAAATAGGCAAAAAACAACAATTCTGGGCTGGGCCTCTGGTTAATAGGTTAGTCCCAAAAATAATATAAAAGTGAATAATAAAACCCAATAATGTCCAAAACGGTAGATAATATAGCATGGAGCAATCAAAAATTATAGATACGTTGGAGACGTATCATTAAGCAATAAAGCGGCAACATTAGTCATCCAAATAGAAAAACAATATATGTGCCGCCGCGCGACCCGTGTGGCGTGCAAGCAGGCGTGAGTTGACGGGACGCCGCGCAGGCAGATGGGGAGGCGTGCTCACTGCGTAGTGTCATCGAGAGGCGTGCGAGTAGCTCTGTGAAACTTTGGTAGGCATGCCAACAATTCGGTGTGCAGGCTCACCGGGAGGCGAGCCATCGGTTTGACCGCCGCCCGCCTCTCTCCCACAACTCCCACTACTCCATATTAATGGTGCGCCCGAGCGGCCGCACCCCCCATCCTTGCTACACACACACAATCCTCTCTCCACTTGCATCCTCGATGCCGCTATCAGTCCTTAAAGCCGTCAGTGTATGAGGATGCCGCCCAAGTGCCCCATTGGAGGGAGTGGCGACGCTTGGGCTGCTAAAGCACCGGAGCACGGCATGGAGATGGAGGCAGAGGTTGCCGTCACCGCTGGCGAGTTATCGCTGCACCCTGACGTCGTCGACCACGTCGAGCTTCCATAGCCGGAGGCGGAGTTCCACACCGACTCTGACGACCACTCCAGCGACGACTCTGATGACCACTCCGGTGATGACTCCGACGACGACGGACAGCTGGTTAGTCATCTATACCCATTTATGTGCCAAAGATCATAGGGTTTCTTTGGTTACCCCTGCCTCCCCCTTTTGGAATAGAAATCCTGTGGTTATGTTCTCCCAATCCATGAAATCTGAGTAAGTTTTGTTAGATCCGTGTAGTGTATTTATTGTTTGAATGGTACAGGTGATAAGTGATTAGTTGTTTCATCTGTGCAAATGATTTCTGCTAGTAATCCGACTAGGGTTAGTGTTCGTGCTAATAATTCCTAGCCAGGACTTGACAATTGATTTTGAATGACCTACATATGTTTGTGCCATTATTTTCTTCAAGATTGATCTGTACATAGACGACTGTGCTTAAAAATCGAACCATAATCTCTGAATATATATAAATAAATAGCCATAAATTCCTAATCCTACTTCACGGCATGTAATCAGTGATTTGATGCCAAATTTGTTTTACTATATGTATAGGTGCTGTCTGACGATGTGGACAGCGAGGATGAAGATGCCCAGAGGAGGTACAAGAGGCGAATCCTGAGGGAGCTTTATGCGGGAATGCATAACAGGCGTATTAGGACCTGGAACGACGGCTATGGATGCCCATTTTGCAACCACAAGATTCATGACACGTATCTAAGTGTTCTGGCGCATGCAAGAGGACGGGCCATTGGCTCCTTCAAGCAGAAGTATTCTCGCAGGGTGGCGCACGGCGTGTACGCTGAGTACCTGGAGGACCTTCGGGATCATGTCGGCCGCATGTGAGATGAGATGTGGGATGGATCGAACTATGTACGCTTGAGTATGCTTAATGACGGTTGAACTATGTACTTATGGTTGAACTATGCTTATGTACGTGTACGCTTATTATCTATGTCTGAGTATGTTAAATATTTCGCCAAATTTTGGTAAAAATTACTACGGGGGACCAATAAACCAGGACGGAGGTAGTACGTCAATCACACACGGTTCCCAAAATTGGAACCATGTGCAACGAATATCATTTTGCCTGCTGCGTCAATCACACACGGTTCGCTCTAGCAAAACGTCGCCCCCAAAATTCTTTGTGGGACAAAAAACCCTCACCACCCAATTCAAAAAAGAAAAAAGAAAACCCTCACCATCCCCACGTCACAAAAACCCTCACCCGCCCGCCACCCCCTCAGCCACTCCGGTACGTTCCCCATTCACACCTGCACAAGCTCCTCCGCGTCTATGCCATGGCACCGCCTATCGCGGCGGTAAACACTTAGCTCGACGCCTGCCACCGCCGCCAGGCTGCCGGCAAAGCCCACCACATTTCGCCACTTCCGCTTGCCCCCGCCTATCGCCATCGACTTTCTCGACGCTGCTCGCGGTCGACCCACCTCCGCTCAGTTGGGGAATCTGCCGTACTGAGTGTTCTTTCTCTTGGACGACAAGGTAACTAATTTAACGAGATATTATCTCATCTCTTATCCCAGTTCATCTGCCTCCTTTAATCACCTGGCGGAAATAGCCGTGAATTCATTTTTATTCGAGCTGATTTGAGGCTTTTCTTTCATTCATAGAATGTACAGTGCACCGATACTTTAGGACTTGGCGACCGCTACCAGAGATTCCATCTCATCGTACCAGATAACTTGAGCACGCGTGCGGTATGTTCAATCTCACCCTAAATCGGTTGGCATGGCCTACTTTCCTGAACATATTCTAAATATTGCTACATTTGGATAAAAGGTGCCACATGCACCATATACATCAAAGGGGAATCTTCCCCTCTTCTTTCTATATTAGGCTAATTAATGATGTATTGTTCTTTCGATTACTCTCATATTTCCATGACATCATGTTTACCCTATTTGTTTAATTATACACTTTTGTCCTTCGATTTCAACTGCTGTACAGTTCTTTCAATTTGGGCCCATATTTGCATGTTGCCATATTTTCTTTAACAATCCTACCATTTTCTGCAGGACATCCCTCGCTATGCAACAGATTATGGAGTGCACAATTTTTCCCTTTACATACATCAAGGCTCCACGAATGTCATACTGCACACAAACCATGGATTTACAATCGTTGCTACTGTAAGACTTGATGAACGTGGTGACTCCTATTTTGGCACTGGCTTTTGGAATGAAATTGCAAAGTTTTATGTATTGAAAGCTGGCACTAAAATTGCACTGCACATAAAAGGGCCTGGTCATGAGATATATGCTAACTTCCCCGACAAAATCATCCGTCCAGACTTTGTTCGAAGTAAGTTTTCTTTTCAACTATCTGCATAGGTTGACTTACCCAGCAATGTCAAATGAATTGTGTAGTATTTAAGCAACCAATTGTGTAGTTACCAATACACTTTTCTATTGCCCTGTTTTAACTAAATATTCCCTGTACTCCCATTTCTATCAAAAAGCGCCGCTGACAAGGAGACTCCGGAGGTGGAGAACGGGGCTGCCAACAAGCGGAGGCGGGGCGAGCTCGAACCGCAAGCGACTCCAGCAGGCCTAGACTTAATCAGCAGCCTCCCCGATGATATGTTGAGAGTCATCATCTCCCTCCTCCCAATCAAATATGGGGCGCAGACAACCCTCCTTTCCCGGCAGTGGCGCCCCCTATGGAACTCTAGCCCTATCAACCTCATCGACACCCACGAGCTCTGCCATGGCTATCGCAAAAGCTTGGATGCGTTCTCCAAGATCCTCGGCAGTCACCTTGGCCCAACCAAAGGCCTTAGAATGGGCAAGTTCCATTCCAACGGCAAGGACCGATCCAAGCTTGATGACTGGTTCGGATCGCCCGCCCTAGATCAGCTCGAGGAGCTCACTTTTGATGATGGGCATATGTGGTCGCTGCCAACGTCCGCACTCCGCCTCGCGCCCACGCTGCGCGTCACCAAGTTCAGGAACTGCCATTTCCCACCCCTTAATGACGCGCCCACTCTTATTCTACCATGACTGAAGCACCTCGAGCTCGTTGCCGTCTGCCTCTCAAAGGGTGACATGGAGCGCCTGCTCCGTGTCTGTATGACACTCGAGTACCTTCGTCTTCAGGCGATCAATGGGTTGAGTACCTTCCACAGCACCTCCATGACTCTCCGGACTATTGATGTGTGTTGCTGGTGCGGCAGGAAGACATCACAAAAGGTGGACCACGGTATGATCATCTAGGACACACTTGCACTTGAGAGATTACTTGTAGTTGATCAAGAAGGTCCAACAAGAATCAATGTCATTTCTGCGCCGAAATTGACAGTGGTGGGCTACTCGTCTGACAACTACTTCGAACTTGTTATTGGATCCACACCCGTTCAGGTACAACAACCTCCTTCTACCTCTCCTTGTACAAATTAACATTATTTATAATTTTGAATATGTTTGTTCGTCTATCATTTAGAAAATGATTCCGACAAGCTTGACCCCGAAACTGCGCACAATGAAGGTCTTGGCACTAGAATCTATTGGGCCCGACCTGGAGCAAGTTGTCAGTTTCCTGAGATGCTTTCCGTGCCTGGAGAAGCTATATATCGAGGTGATATTCCTTTCCTATTAAATGTTAACCATAAGGGAGTTCAATTTGTGACACCTTTTTCCAAGTTTACAATGACAATGTACTACGATTTCTGAAGGTTCTTTTGGAGGATTTCAGTACATACATGCCCCTCCATATTGGTTGCTTGATCGATATGGTTACAATCAATAAGCATTTCTCCTTTGGATTCATCTGTACTAGTTTTCTTACGGAACTTTTCATCCACTCCAATCTCTTGTGAAGAAGGCTACATTTTTCTAGTATGTAATCAAATGCCCATGTTAATCATGTTAGATCGAAGATGGCATGTTAGTGCATTTTACAAATCCTGCAAACCAAATAGGCCTGTCGTAATGTTCAAAACTGCATGTAGGAACTAAGACATTCTCTTCTTTTGTAGATAAGATTAGGCCCAGTGGTGGATAATGTGATACAATATAACAATCACGTCGAATGCCTAGATATGCATCTCTCAGAAATTACTTTGAAGAACTACCGAGGGACCTTACCGGAGATTATATTCGCCAGGTTCTTTGTTCTCAGAGCAAGGGTGCTGAAGGAAATGAGGTTTGCCCTACATTTATTTCGCAAAAATGAATGGTTTTTTGATCAGCGCCGGCGCGTGCGGCAGAATGGAGTAGGCTCCAAAAATGCTGAATTTCATTTTGGAACTTCATATGACAGAATAATCGGAAGTCATTGTGTGTCGGTGTGGAACGACACCTATGGGATCACAAGAATCCCTACTACGGTTGCCGGGGCGTAGGGTTGCAAGAAGAGCAGGATTAGTAACCAGCACGAGGATCGTTTACCCAGGTCCGGGCGCGAGGATGCGTAAAACCCTAGTCCTGCTTTGGTGGGTGTATTGCAGAGAGTTCTTGAGCTCTTGAACTAGCTATGGTGAGTGCGCAGTTTGAAAGAGCTGAATCCTTCTCCAGTATGCCATGGGCCTCCTTTTATAGTCTAAAGGGGCCGCCACAGTGGCATACAGGAGGTGGAAAGGCGTACAGTATTGTGAGCTTATAGTTCGTATTACAGGATGACGCATTTAATGCGCCACTGCGGTGTCCCCTAGCTTTATCGGGGATGGGGGCGAGGCCCGTCCCTTCCGTCGCTGCTCCTCCTCGCTTCGACACGCGCCCTGGCCAGTGATGCGTGCGGCGCCATGTAGGCAGGCAGACAGCTAAGGTGGCGCGGTGGTGGAGCCTCCACGAAGGTTTGCATGCCGCCACGCAGGCACTCGATGAGTTGGCCTGGGAGCTGCATGTCGCCACGCAGGTGCCTGCCCAGCTGGTTGGGCTAGCAGTTGCATGTGAACGGCGGTGGAAACTTGGTTGGTGTGGCCTGGCAGTGGCCCCATTGGCGTCCTCGGTGAGGGCCTTGCCGGGTGGCCCGGCAAGGGTCTTGCCGTGGCGCGCTGTCGTCCCCGGCAAGGATCTTGCCGGGTGTGGTTCCCCTCGGCAAGGATCTTGCCGAGGATCGCTGTCTTCTAATCCTCATCTGATCTTGAATATTCCTTGTCTTCACAAAGATCTGCATGCCACCACATAGGTGCCTCCCAAGCCCTGGCCCCACGTGGCTGATAGTGTTGGGGATGTGGGCTCAAGGGCGGCTTGCTCTGTTGGTGCTTTGGGCGTGCTGCCCCGGCAAGGGTCTTGCCGGGGCTGCTGAGGCCGTCCCCGGCAAGGGTCTTGCCGGGGGAAACTGCTCCACCCCTCTGCTCCTTTGCGGTCTTGGCCTTGGAGTTGCCCTGGTTGTCTTGGGCTTCGGTTTTACCTCGGTTTACCTCCCCTGTTCTGCTTGGTGTGGCCGTGGGCGCGGCTCCGACTACCCGTGCACAGGTAAAGGGGTACAAAGGTGTGCCCTTCTTTCGTAGACTGACAGGAGCCCCCGGGCCTGGGCCACACATAAGCGCGACACGTTGTTGGGCCAGGCCCAAAACGGTGCGCGGGCAGGCAGGGCTGTTTTTACCGCGGTAAAAAATTTCGCGCGCTTCGCTTCCCACGACCCGCGTGCGGCGTGGCGCGACGTGGAGGGGTGCGCTTGACTTGGGCGGCATGCGTGGGGCGGTTCCTGCACGCATGCGTCACATCACAGTAAATGGGCAGCACGACCTGCACCTTCCCCACAAAAAGGGGTAACCGCAGGCGCACTGTTCCTTTTACCCTTCGCGCAATCCCAATCTCGGAAGCCTCCGCTCGTCTCCCTCTTCTTTCCCAAGCTTCGCTCTTGCTCGCCGCCGCTGTGTTCCCACCGTCCTCTGTTTCTTGCCCCCCTCTCCCGGCCGCCATGGCGCCTAAAACCACCAAGGGCAAGGGAGTGACCAAGGATGCTGGAGCGGCGGAGCCGGCGGAGAGTGCGCTGGCGGTGCAGCGGATGCAGTCCCCCTTCTTTCCCTCGACAGTTGACGTGTTTGAGCTCCGGGAAGCCTTCAGGCCCCTGTGTGGGGGGGGGGGGTGATGACGGGGGGAGAGAAGTCGGGGCATCCAGCCACACGCGTCATCCCCGCCAACTGCGCCGAGGCCGCCCCAAATCGGTACCCCTTCTTTGTCGACTATTTTTCCTGCGGGCTTTGTCCTCCCTTCTCCGATTTCTTCAGCGACATCATGCACACCTTTGGCTTCCGCCTCTTGGATTTTACCCCGAATGCGGTGGCGTGCATGGCCCTGACCTGAGCTGGGAGGAGCTGGAGGACGTCGAGGTGCAACAGTTCTTTGACACTCTGAACGAGGGGTACATCAACGCCGACGCCGAGCGGCTGCTTGTCCAGGACACCACCCGGGCAGAACTGGACTACATCGCCACCAGGGCGAGGGAGGCATAGCTTGCCGAGGAGGCCGGCAGCGCTGGTGGCGTGGAGGACAAGGCCGCGACGGCCGCAGAGGAGGAGGAGCTCGCCCGGTGGGTGGCGGCCGCCGGGGAGGCCAGCAGTGCCGGCACCGAGGCTCCTCTGGTTGAGGGAGCGGCCGACGAGTCATCGGGGGAGGAGGCCGGGGCTGTTGACCCTCCGTCCATGGGGAGAGGGCGAGTCCTGCGGTGAGCCACTTCCGGTGAGCCAGTGCGGTCCGCCAGGGCCGTGCGGCGGCCAAAGTCCCTGGAGGAGTCCGCGCGCCAGACGAGGGCCGCGGCAGCGAAGAAGGTGGTGAAGGCTGCGGCAGCGAGGAAGAAGGCATCTGCTTCTTCTTCGTCCATGCACCCGCAGACTCCGCCCTCCTCCCCTCCTCCAGCGGATGCCGACGCGGGGGTCACTTTTGACTACGGGTCCCTCAGCCCGAGGAGGAAGAGGAAAACAGCAGAGGAGGAGGCGGATAACGAGTAAGTATCTGGCTCCTTCCCGTCATCTCTGCCTCCTCAATCTGTGTCGCTTGTCTTGACTTGATTTTATCCTGGCAGGCATGTGGAGACGCTGGCCCAAAGGGTGAAGAGGGCCAAGACCTCGGCGGGCGGCCAGCCCCCGGCTGGTACTTCACGGGCGCCACTGGTGGTGCTGAGTAGCCCGGACAGCAGCCCCCGGTCCAGCCCCCAGCGTAAGCTCACCACCCTCCCCTTGTGGACACGTGTCAGGGGTACGATACTTTGGTGCTGACCTTGCCGGGTATGCAGGAGGAGAGCGGCAGCAGGAGGAGCCGCAGAGGGCTACTCCCAACACGCCGCCCCCATCGACCACACCGCCTCAAGGGGCGTCCCCAGTAAGGGCGCCAAGCACCGAGCCCACGCACATGGAGGAGGAGGAGGAGAACTTGGGCGCTGGCGGCTTTGCCTCGGTGCCAAATGTTGGCGGGGAGGGGACTTCTTTTTCTCAGCCTGGCACCGGCGGTGGTAAGTCGCTCGCCTCTCGTCCATGTTCCTTTTTCTTTGTTGCTGACCCTTGGTCTTGGCCTTGCCTCACCCCCTTCTTTGGTGTCCAGACTCCTCCTCGGTGAACCCAGGGGACGTGGACGCCGTCATCGAGGACGTCGCCAAGGCCGCCGAGGCGGACGCCGAGAGGGTCGCCGCCAAGGAGGCCGCCGAGGGCGTTGCTGAGGACGCCGCCAAGGGGCCTGCCGGATGATACGTCTCCAACATATCTATAATTTTTGATTGCTCCATGCTATATTATCTACTATTTTGGACATTATTGGGCTTTATTATCCACCTTTATATTATTTTCGGGACTAACCTATTAACCGGAGGCCCAGCCCAGAATTGCTGTCTTTTTGCCTATTTCAGAGTTTCACAGAAAAGGAATATCAAACAGAGTCCAAACGGAATGAAACCTTCGGGAACGTGATTTTTAGGAAGATTATGATCCATAAGACTTGGACCCTACGTCAAGAAACAAAAGAGGAGGCCACGAGGTAGGGGGCGCGCCCTCCACCCTCGTGGGCCCCCTGTTGCTCCACCGACGTACTCCTTCCTCCTATATATACCTATGTACCCCCAAACGATCAGATACGGAGCCAAAAACCTAATTCCACCGCCGCAACCTTCTGTACCCACGAGATCCCATCTTGGGGCCTGTTCCGGAGCTCCGCCGGAGGGGGCATGGATCACGGAGGGCTTATACATCAACACCATAGCCTCTCCGATGAAGTGTGAGTAGTTTACCTCAGACCTTCGGGTCCATAGTTAGTAGCTAGATGGCTTCTTCTCTCTTTTTGGATCTCAATACAATGTTCTCCCCCTCTCTCGTGGAGATCTATTCGATGTAATCTTCTTTTTGCGGTGTGTTTGTTGAGACCGATGAATTGTGGGTTTATGATCAAGATTATCTATGAACAATATTTGAATCTTCTCTGAATTCTTTTATGTATGATTGGTTATCTTTGCAAGTCTCTTCGAATTATCAGTTTGGTTTGGCCTACTAGATTGATCTTTCTTGCAATGGGAGAAGTGCTTAGCTTTGGGTTCAATCTTGTGGTGTCCTTTCCCAGTGACAGTAGGGGCAACAAGGCACGTATTGTATTGTTGCCATCGAGGATAACAAGATGGTTTTTTTTACCATATTGCATGAATTTATCCCTCTACATCATGTCATCTAGCTTAAGGCGTTACTCTGTTTCCATGAACTTAATACTCTAGATGCATGCTGGATAGCGGTCGATGAGTGGAGTAATAGTAGTAGATGCAAGCAGGAGTCGGTCTACTTGTCTCGGATGTGATGCCTATATACATGATCATACCTAGATATTCTCATAACTATGCTCAATTCTGTCAATTGCTCAACAGTAATTCGTTCACCCACCGTAAAATACTTATGCTCTTGAGAGAAGCCACTAGTGAAACCTATGGCCCCCGGGTCTATCTTCATCATATTAATCTTCCAACACTTATTTATTTCCTTTGCTTTTTTACTTTGCTTTTATTTTACTTTGCATCTTTATCATAAAAATACCAAAAATATTATCCTATCATATCTATCAGATCTCACTCTCGTAAGTGACCGTGAAGGGATTGACAACCCCTTATCGCGTTGGTTGCGAGGATTTATTTGTTTTGTGTAGGTGCGAGGGACTCGCGCGTAGCCTCCTACTGGATTGATACCTCTGTTCTCAAAAACTGAGGGAAATACTTATGCTACTTTGCTGCATCACCCTTTCCTCTTCAAGGGAAAACCAACACAGTGCTCAAGAGGTAGCAAGAAGGATTTTTGGCGCCGTTGCCGGGGAGGTCTACGCAAAAGTCAACATACCAAGTACCCATCACAATCCCTTATCTCCCACATTACATTATTTGCCATTTGCCTCTCATTTTCCTCTCCCCCACTTCACCCTTGCCGTTTTATTCGCCCTTTTTCCGTTCGCGTTGATGTCTTTCTTGGCTCGTTTTCTCGCTTGGTTGAAATAGTTGAGTATTTATTCCTAAACAGAGAAGCTAAGATCTATGGATCCTCATCCACTTGCTAATATTTTTAAGAGATCCAATTATGATGAACCAATTGCTAGTGAGTTTTGTGAACTAGATTATCTTTATGAACTTTTGCTTGAAATTTGTGAATCTGAAAATTGTGATGAAGAAATTTATGAAGAGATTCACGACAGTTCCTTGAATAAAAAGCATGATTGCAATAATTTTATTATAAATTCTCTTGATGTCAATTGTGCTAATATTATGCAAAACCCTAAGCTTGGGGATGCTAGTTTTGCTATGTCTACTACTTGTTGCAATGATCATGATTGGGGTGATTCTTCTTATGATCTTGAAAATTTATTTAATCCCCATGATGAATATGAGATTGATAATATTGTTTGCAATAATATTGAAAGTGGGTTTGGAAGAGTGTCGACTTTAGATCCCACATATTTGGAGAATATTCAATCTTATGAATTTTTTGGTAAAAGTGGGTTTGGAGAGGTCATGACTTTAGTTAATGATAATCCCACTATTTTGGAAGAGTGTCAACTTTGCATGCATGTGGATCGTGTTGAGAATATGTTATGTGATAGATATATTGTTGAATTTTCTTATGATCCTACATGTAATTATTATGAGAGAGGAAAATATGGTTATTGAAATTTTCATGTTACTAAATTACCTCTCGTTATGTTGAGATTGCTATTGTTCCTTTCCGCTTCCTTGCATATGCTAGTTTTTGCTTGCTATGATAATTTGTTTTTCTATAAGATGCCTCTTTGTGCTTCAATTCTTATCTTTCATGTGAGCATCATTAAAATTATCAATGCCTAGCTAAAAGGCTTTAAAGGAAAGCGCTTGTTGGGAGACAACCCAATATTTTTCCTTGCTGTTATTCAATAAATATTTGTTCTAGCCTCTGGTTAGATGTGTTTTTTGTTGGAAATATGCCCTAGAGGCAATAATAAAATGGTTATTATTGTATTTCTTTGTTCATAATAATTGTCTATTGTTCATGCTATAATTGTATTAATTGGAAACCGTAATACATGTGTGAATACATAGACCACAACATGTCCCTAGTAAGCCTCTAGTTGACTAGCTCGTTGATCAATAGATGGTTATGGTTTCCTGACCATGGACATTGGATGTCATTGATAACGGGATCACATCATTAGGAGAATGATGTGATGGACAAGACCCAATCCTAAGCATAGCACAAGATCGTGTAGTTCGTTTGCTAGAGCTTTTCTAATGTCAAGTATCATTTCCTTAGACCAAGAGATTGTGCAACTCCCGGATACCGTAGGAATGCTTTGGGTGTACCAAACGTCACAACGTAACTGGGTGGCTATAAAGGTGCACTACAGGTATCTCTGAAAGTGTCTGTTGGGTTGGCATGAATCGAGACTGGGATTTGTCACTCCGTATGACGGAGAGGTATCTCTAGGCCCACTCGGTAATGCATCATCATAATGAGCTCAATGTGACTAAGGAGTTAGCCACGGGATCATGCGTTACGGTACGAGTAAAGTGACTTGCTGGTAACGAGATTGAACAAGGTATTGGGATACCGACGATCGAATCTCGGGCAAGTAACGTACCGATTGACAAAGGGAATTGTATACGGGATTGATTGAATCCTCGACATCGTGGTTCATCCGATGAGATCATCGTGGAACATGTGGGAGCCAACATGGGTATCCAGATCCCGCTGTTGGTTATTGACCGGAGAGTCGTCTCGGTCATGTCTGCATGTCTCCCGAACCCGTAGGGTCTACACACTTAAGGTTCGGTGACGCTAGGGTTGTAGAGATATTAGTATGCGGAAATCCGAAAGTCGTTCGGAGTCCCGGATGAGATCCCGGACGTCACGAGGAGTTCAGGAATGGTCCGGAGGTAAAGATTTATATACGGGAAGTCCTATTTTGGCCACCGGAAAATGTTCGGGATTTTTCGGTATTGTACCGGGAAGGTTCTAGAAGGTTCCGAAGTGGGGCCCACCTGCATGGGGGGACCCACATGAATGTGGGTAGTGGGGGCAAGGCCCCACACCCCTGGTCAAGGCGCACCAAGATCCCACCTTAGAAGGAATAAGATCATATCCCGAAGGGATAAGATCAAGATCCCTAAAAAAGCGGGATAACAATCGGTGGGGAAGGGAAATGATGGGATTTCTTTCCCCCACCTTTGCCAACGCCCCAATGGACTTGGAAGGCAAGAAACCAGCCCCCTCCACCCCTATATATAGTGGGGAGGCGCATGGGAGCAGCACCCCAAGCCCTGGCGCCTCCCTCCCTCCCGTGACACCTCTTCCTCCCCGCTTGCGCTTGGCGAACCCCTGCCGGGATCCCGCTACTTCCACCACCACGCCGTCATGCTGCTGGATCTCCATCAACTTCTCCTCCCCCTTTGCTGGATCAAGAAGGAGGAGACGTCCCCGCTCCGTACGTGTGTTGAACGCGGAGGTGCCGTCCGTTCGGCGCTAGGATCATCGGTGATTTGGATCACGACGAGTACGACTGCATCAACCCCGTTCTCTTGAACACTTCCGCGCGTGATCTACAAGGGTATGTAGATGCACTCCCCTCTCTCTCTTTGCTAGATGACTCCATAGATTGATCTTGGTGATACGTAGAAAATTTTAAATTTCTGCTACGTTCCCCAACAGTGGCATCATGAGCCAGGTCTAAGCGTAGATTCTATGCACGAGTAGAACACAAAGTAGTTGCGGGCGATGATTTGTTCAATTTACTTGCCGTTACTAGTCTTATCTTGATTCGGCGGCATTCTGGGATGAAGCGGCCCGGACCGACCTTACACGTACTCTTACGTGAGACAGGTTCCACCGACTGACATGCACTTGATGCATAAGGTGGCTAGCGGGTGTCTGTCTCTCCCACTTTAGTTGGATCAGATTCGATGAAAAGGGTCCTTATGAAGGGTAAATAGCAATTGGCATATCACCGTTGTGGCATTTGCGTAGGTAAGAAACGTTCTTGCTAGAAACCCATAGCAGCCACGTAAAACATGCAACAACAATTAGAAGACGTCTAACTTGTTTTTGCAGGGAATGCTATGTGATGTGATATGGCCAAAAGGATGTGATGAATTATATATTTGATGTATGAGATTGATCATGTTCTTGTAATAGGAATCACGACTTGCATGTCGATGAGTATGACAACCGGCAGGAGCCATATGTGTTTTGCTTGGAGCGTCTTGTACGATTTGAGTCTTTGCTTTTTAGTTTACCACGATCATCCTTGCTGTACACACCTTTTGAGAGAGCCATACATGATTTGGAATTTGTTAGAATACTCTATGTGCTTCGCTTATATCTTTTGAGTTATATAGTTTTGCTCTAGTACTTCACTTATATCTTTTAGAGCACGGTGGTGGATTTGTTTTGTAGAAACTATTGATCTCTCATGCTTCACTTAGATTATTTCGAGAGTCCTACATAGCATGTTAATCTGCTTAAATAATGCTAATATGCTTGGTATTCAAGATTTGTAAAAACTTTCTTATGAGTGTGTTGAAAGCTAAGAAAAGTTTGATGCTTGATAATTGTTTTGAGATATAAAGATGTTGATATTAGAGTCATGCTAGTTGAGTAGTTATGAATTTGAGAAATACTTGTGTTAAAGTTTGTGATTCCCGTAGCATGCACGTATGGTGAACCGTTATGTGATGAAGTCGGAGCATAATTTATTTATTGATTGTCTTCCTTATAAGTGGCGGTCAGGGACGAGCGATGGTCTTTTCCTACCAATCTATCCCCCTAGGAGCATGCGCGTAATACTTTGCTTTGATAGCTTGTAGATTTTTGCAATAAGTATATGAGTTCTTTATGACTAATGTTGAGTCCATGGATTATACGCACTTTCTTCCTTCCACCATTGCTAGCCTCTCTAATACCGCGCACTTTTCGCCGGTATCTTACACCCACCATATACCTTCCTGAAAACAGCCACCATACCTACCTATCATGGCATTTCCATAGCCATTCCGAGATATATTGCCATGCAACTTTCCACCGTTCCGTTTATTATGACACGCTCCATCATTGTCATATTGCTTTGCATGATCATGTAGTTGACATCGTATTTGTGGCAAAGCCACCGTTCATAATTCTTTCATACATGTCACTCTTGATTCATTGCATATCCCGGTACACCGCCGGAGGCATTCATAGAGAGTCATATTTTGTTCTAAGTATCGAGTTGTAATTGTTGAGTTGTAAGAAAATAAAAGTGTGATGATCTTCATTTTTAGAGCATTGTCCCAAGTGAGGAAAAGGATGATGGAGACTATGATTCCTCCACAAGTCGGGATGAGACTCCGGACGAAAAAAAGAGGCCATAAAAAAATAGAAAAGGCCCAAAAAAATGAGAGAAAAAGAGAGAAGGGACAATGTTACTATGCTTTTACCACACTTGTGCTTCAAAGTAGCACCATGATCTTCATTATAGAGAGTCTCTCATTTTGTCACTTTCATATACTAGTGGGAAATTTTCATTATAGAACTTGTCTTGTATAGTCCAATGATGGGCTTCCTCAAAATGCCCTAGGTCTTCGTGAGCAAGCGAGTTGGATGCACACCCACTTAGTTTCTTTTGTTGAGCTTTCATATACTTATAGCTCTAGTGCATCCGTTGCATGGCAATCCCTACTATCTCACATTGATATCTATTGATGGGCATCTCCATAGCCCGTTGATACGCCTAGTTGATGTGAGACTATCTTCTCCCTTTTTTGTCTTCTCCACAACCACCATTCTATTCCACATATAGTGCTATATCCATGGCTCACGCTCATGTATTGCGTGAAGATTGAAAAAGTTTGAGAATGTCAAAAGTATGAAACAATTGCTTGGCTTGTCATCGGGGTTGTGCATGATTTAAATGCTTTGTGTGGTGAAGATAGAGCATAGCCAGACTATATGATTTTGTAGGATAACTTTCTCTGGCCATGTTACTTTGAGAAGACATGATTGCTTTGTTAGTATGCTTGAAGTATTATTATTTTTATGTCAATATTAAACTTTTGTCTTGAATCTTTTGGATCTGAATATTCATACCACAATTAAGAAGAATTACATTGAAATTATGCCAAGTAGCACTCCACATCAAAAATTCTGTTTTTATCATTTACCTACTCAAGGACGAGCAGGAATTAAGCTTGGGGATGCCTGATACGTCTCCAACGTATCTATAATTTTTGATTGCTCCATGCTATATTATCTACTGTTTTGGACATTATTGGGCTTTATTATCCACTTTTATATTATTTTTGGGACTAACCTATTAATCGGAGGCTGAGCCCAGAATTGCTGTTTTTTTGCCTATTTGAGAGTTTCGCAGAAAAGGAATATCAAGCGGAGTCCAAACGGAATGAAACCTTCGGGAACGTGATTTTTAGGAAGATTATGATCCAGGAGACTTGGACCCTACGTCAAGAAACAAAAGAGGAGGCCACGAGGTAGGGGGGCATGCCTACCCCCCAGGGAGCGCCCTCCACCCTCGTGGGCCCCCTGTTGCTCCGCCGACCTACTCCTTCCTCCTATATATACCTACGTACCCCCAAACGATCAGATACGAAGCCAGAAACCTAATTCCACCGCCGCAACCTTCTGTACCCACGAGATCCCATCTTGGGGCCTGTTCCGGAGCTCCGCCGGAAGGGGCATCGATCATGGAGGGCTTCTACATCAACACCATAGCCTCTCCGATGAAGTGTGAGTAGTTTACCTCAGACCTGCGGGTCCACAGTTAGTAGCTAGATGGCTTCTTCTCTCTTTTTGGATCTCAATACAATGTTCTCCCCCTCTCTCATGGAGATCTATTCGATGTAATCTTCTTTTTGCGGTGTGTTTTTTGAGACTGATGATGATCAAGATTATCTATGAACAATATTTGAATCTTCTCTGAATTCTTTTATGTATGATTGGTTATCTTTGCAAGTCTGTTCGAATTATCAGTTTGGTTTGGCCTACTAGATTGATCTTTCTTGCAATGGGAGAAGTGCTTAGCTTTGGGTTCAATCTTGCGGTGTCCTTTCCCAGTGACAGTAGGGGTAGCAAGGCACGTATTGTATTGTTGCCATCGAGGATAACAAGATGGGGGTTTTAGGATATTGCATGAATTTATCCCTCTACATCATGTCATCTTGCTTAAGGTGTTACTCTGTTTCCATGAACTTAATACTCTAGATGCATGCTGGATAGCGGTCGATGAGTGGAGTAATAGTAGTAGATGCAGGCAGGAGTCGGTCTACTTGTCTCGGACGTGATGCCTATATACATGATCATACCTAGATATTCTCATAACTATGCTCAATTCTGTCAATTGTTCAACAGTAATTCGTTCACCCACCGTAAAGTACGTATGCTCTTGAGAGAAGCCACTAGTGAAACCTATGGCCACCGGGTCTATCTTCATCATATTAATCTTCCAACACTTATTTATTTCCTTTGCTTTTTTACTTTGCGTTTATTTTACTTTGCATCTTTATCATAAAAATACCAAAAATATTATCCTATCATATCTATCAGATCTCACTCTCGTAAGTGACCGTGAAGGGATTGACAACCCCTTATCGCGTTGGTTGCGAGGATTTATTTGTTTTGTGTAGGTGCGAGGGACTCGCGCGTAGCCTCCTACTGAGTTGATACCTTGGTTCTAAAAAACTGGAGGAAATACTTACGCTACTTTGCTGCATCACCCTTTCCTCTTCAAGGGAAAACCAACGCAGGGCTCAAGAGGTAGCACCGGAGAGGCCGGCAAGGCCACTGCTCAGGAGACCGGCAAGGGGCCTGCCGGGGAGGCCGGCAGGGCCGCTGCCGTGGAGGAGGAGGAGGTGGCTGATGACCAGCCTTCCTCCTCTGCTGCTTCCGGCTCCGGCAAGTACCTGAGGGTGAGTGACGACTTGTTCGTCCACCTTCCAGGCACGTCGAGCACCAGGGCACCCGTCGAGGGAGAGGTGTTTGACGATGAAGTGCTTGCCGCCGCCGGGCTTGAGGTCGTCGACGAGCCGACCGTTGGTGGTGACGGCTCGCAGGAAGAGCGGCTCCTCCACGCCATGGGCACCAGCTTCCGGAAGCTCCAGGTGCTCCACCGCGCCCGCGTGGACAAGGCTAAGTCCAGGAGAGCGGTGGTGGAGAAGGCGGAGGCGGACCTCCAGAAGCACGTCGCCGAGACGCAGGACTGGTTCCGCGAGGCTCGCGACGAGCTGAAGGCTGCCCAGGGTGAGCTGGCCAAGCGTGAGGTGGAGCTCACCATGAAGCTGGCCGACATCGAGAAGGCCCAGGAGACGGCGGCGGGCTTGGCCGCGGCAGCCGAGGCCGCCCGAACCTAGCACCAGGCCGCGCTGAACTCTCAGGAAGAGGACCTTGCCGCGCGCGAGGAGAAGCTTGCCGCCACGCTTCGCGGCAAGGATGAAGAGGTGGAGAAGCTTGTCTTGCAGCGGACCAGTGAGCTGGAGCAGAGGCACAAAGAGGCGCTTGATGTCCAGGCCCAGGTTCACGCCGACAAGGTGAAGGAGCAGGAGGCGGAGCGGGACGGGCTGAAGGAGCAGACCATGAAGCTGTCCCAGGAGAAAGACACGCTCAACAGTGCCCTGACGGAGGCGCAGGGCGCGGTCATCAGCAGGGCTGGGGAGCTCTCCGAGGCTAACAAGTCCGTCGAGTAGCTCACGCTGAAGCTGGAGGGCCTCGAGGGGATGCTTACGGAGGCCAAAACCCGGGAGGGGATCCTGGCCAAGGAGCTGGAGACCGAGAAGCAGCTGCAGAAGAACGACGCCGTCGAGCACAAGGATTTCAAGGAGGGCGTGAACCGCTGGATCGGCCGCCTCGAGGACGTCGCTGGCAGGATCACCGCGCAATTGGCTACCATGGGGATGCCAAGCGTGAGGTACGCCCCAGAGCGCAGCGGGACCACCAACGCCAAGCTGACCTTGTTCTTCGAGTGTGTCCTCGGGGCCCTGGAGCAGCTTCACGCCAACTGGGCGGTCTCGCTGGCCGACGAGGCCCGGAGGCTTTGCCAGGGCGCCATGACCAAGGTTCTCACCAACATGGCACACTGGTACCCCGACCTCGACTTCGACGCCACGCTGGAGAGCTTGCCGGAAGGTACCGACCTCGCGCCGCTCAGGGAGCGCATCAAGCCCATCATCAGCCGTGTCGGCGGAATTCTGAGGGTGGTGGGCTAGCGCCGGGATTAGGCACCCCGTTTCTTATCGCCGCTGCAGGTTCACAATCAAGACAATTGCTATCTCTAGTTAGAACTGCAGCAACAATTCGATGTAATATGACTCTGCAGCACTTTTAGTATCATGCATGTTATTTTCCCGTTCGATTTTCCTTTGTGTGTCCACCCTATGTTAACCGGGTAGGTTTGCCGGCGTGTGAACCCAGGGCGGCGTCTTGGGGACGGATCCCCATTGGCCTGCCGGGTGTGCTTGCTGCCAGGCGAACCACCTTACCGCCCTTAGCGCGGCCACCCGAACTGTCGAGTTTGACTCGAGTCAGAGTCGGGAGTGTTGCCAAGTGCGGAAGGCTACCCCGCCACTCTCGACGCGGCCGCTTTGAGCTGTTGAGCGGACTCGAAACAGAACAAGGGCGTTGCCAATTGCGGGAGGGCCCCTTTGTGTGCAGGTTTCTCATACATAGGCAAGATCTCCGAGGACGATAACCTTATATATAAAAGGAAGTAACTCAAAGTTCCGAATGACTTAGCTTTTCAGCTGCCGCGCTGGCATCCTTCGCGTTCGCAGGCGGCGCCCTTTTTCTCCTGGCCATCTCCTTCTTGGGAGTCATGGAGATGAGGAACTGCTAGGCCAACTACTAGACCAGATTCTCACAATTGCGCCCCCTACCTGGCGCGCCAAGGATGTCGGCGTGCAACGACACCTATGGGATCACAAGAATCCCTACTATGGTTGCCGGGGCGCAGGGTTGCGAGAAGAGCAGGATTAGTAACCAGCACGAGGATCGTTTACCCAGGTTCGGGCCGCGAGGATGCGTAAAACCCTAGTCTTGCTTTGGTGGGTGTATTGCAGAGAGTTCTTGAGTCTCGAACTAGCTATGGTGAGTGCGCGGTTCGAAAGAGCCGAATCCTTCTCCAGTATGCCATGGGCCTCCTTTTATAGTCTAAAGGGGCCGCCACAGTGGCATACAGGAGGTGGAAAGGCGTACAGTATTGCGAGCTTATCGCTCGTATTACAGGACAAGACGCATTTAATGTGGCGCTGAGGTGTCCCCTAGCTTTATCGGGGATGGGGGCGAGGCTCGTCCCGTTCGTCGCCGCTCCTCCTCGCTTCGACACGTGCCCTGGCCAGTGATGCGTGCGGCGCCATGTAGGCAGGCAAGCAGCTGAGGTGGCGCGATGGTGGAGCCTCCATAAAGGTTTGCATGCCGCCACGCAGGCGCTCGATGAGTTGGCCTGGGAGCTGCATGTCGCCACACAGGTGCCTGCCCAGCTGGTTGGGTTGGCAGCTGCATGCGAACGGCGGTGGAAACTTGGTTGGTGCGGCCTGGCAGTAGCCCCGTTGGCGTCCTCGGTGAGGGCCTTGCCGGGTGGCCCGACAAGGGTCTTGCCGTGGCGCGCTGTCGTCCCCGGCAAGGATCTTGCCGGGGGTCTTGTGGTTCCCCTCGGCAAGGATCTTGCCGAGGATCGCTGTCTTCTAATCCTCATCTGATCTTGAATATTCCTTGTCTTCACAAAGATCTGCATGCCACCACAGAGGTGCCTCCTGAGCCCTGGCCCCACGTGGCTGATAGTGTTGGGGATGTGGGCTCAAGGGCGGCTCGCTCTGTTGGTGCTTTGGGCATGCTGCCCCGGCAAGGGTCTTGCCGGGGCTGCTGAGGCCGTCCCCGGCAAGGGTCTTGCCGGGGGAAACTGCTCCGCCCCTCTGCTCCTTTGCGGTCTTGGCCTTGGCGTTGCTCTGGTTGTCTTGGGCTTCGGGTTTACCTCGGTTTACCTCCCCTGTTCTGCTTGGTGCGGCCGTGGGTGCGGCTCCGACTGCCCGTGCACAGGTAAAGGGGTACAAAGGTGCGCCCCTTCTTTCGTACACCGACATTGTGTCAAGCCCATACATGACTTCTCAGTGGCTGACCCCTTTGCAGAAATTGTGAGGTTTCGAAACCAGACCTAGAAGCGGTGATATTAGTTTTAACCTCTCTGATATCCATGTTCAGCGGATCAGCACGAGCGTTTGCAGCTGATGAGCTGAATTTCATTTCTAATATCAGTTTGAACCTTGTAATCTTAGAATTTGAGCCATATAACTCCGGAATTTGAACCTTGTAACATTTCGAGCTTTTGTGGTACAATCGTTGAAATGGCATCGTATGAGACTCGTATATTGCTAGCACTATTTTGTCCTTAATATGCAATGGTCTTAGATTTTATTAACCATTCTCGAATCAGTTTACCTTGTCGATCTCACAGCACACGATCTGTATAGCTAACTCGACTGCGATCTTCGACATTATTGCACACAGTTGGTTTCTTCCATCGTGTGCACTATTGAGCGCAGAATTAATTATCGCACTCGAGTGTCCACGCCTGGGGTGCGGTGTTGTCAAAGCGTGCACTGGATTATGGAATCCTCTGCTATGAACACCATGACAAGACGTGACGATTACAGGCCGGCCGGCCCCTATTTATTACAGCGGCCATTTAACCTACCCTTGTGCCTCTTCAACCTTTTGATCGCGCCCCACCATTGCAAGAAGCACACCCACCACGAGAAATTCTTAGAGGGTATCCTACGCGGCTCCAATGGCGCTCCGAGCGGCTGCCGACGACGAGCAGCAGTTCACCATGCATGCCGTGGTGGACACCCACAGAAGGTTCATGGACCTCTCGGTGGTGTACACCAACGATCCAGTCTGGGTGGAGCACTCCATCCACATCATGGAGCTGTTACTTGAAGAGGAGAGGTACAAGGTGGTCGGGTTCGACCTGGAGTACACCCGCGCTCGTGCCGGGTCTCGTCCCAAGGTCGCTGTCGCCCAGATGTGCGTGCGCCACCACGTCCTCGTCTACCACTACTGCTTGGCCACAAGGCCTTGCGAGCGTTTCGCCAGGTTTGTCAACAGCCCCCACTACATGTTCGCTATGGTGGACATCACCAACGATGTAAAGGCGCTCGAGAGTTCGGGCATCGCCTGCCAGAATCTTGTCGACATCCAGGGCCAATACAAGATCTGGGGCGGCAAGGAGCATGAGAAGGACTCACTGGTTCACCTCGCCGAGGCCATCATCGACCCCTACTACAGAGACATGAAGGATTCGTGCAACAAGGACAAGCATGCCTGGCACTCGGCCTGGATGGAGAAACTCGACAAAGCTCACGTCGTGTACGTGTCCAAGGAGGCGTACACGAGCTACGCCATGTACCGACGGATCGTTGACATGAGGAAGTGCCTCCTTCCCCAAAACGGCCAGGGATCTAGCCGGAAGCAGAGCAATGGCAAGCGTCGTCGCAACAATAAGTACATGATTAGATCCTCGTTTCTCCTACTTTAGTATGCATGTAATTGCTTACTTTGGTGTGTGCAAATGTTATGTGGGTAGTCACTTGTGTAATTGTATGCTTAATTTGGTTATGCAATGCTGTCTTTTTAAGTATATATGTTGATGCTCTCTAGACAGAGCGTAGATGGTGTGCGGATAAAGAAAATCACATCGCACACAGACTAAACAATGGAACCCGTCAGTGATGTTTTCATCAATCACTCACAATTGTATACCAGCAATCGTTTTCTCACAACACACGGCTTGTTAGCAGTAATCGTCTGTGTTCTTATTGGTCTTCGCACATGTTTCTGATTACAGACCTGTTTGCCTTGTATCACACACATCTTGTTCATTTGAACCGTTTCTGTTCTCATGTCTCAACACAAACAGTTCATCCAAGTGAACCGCATGCCATATATCGCACACACCTTGAATCTTGCTGACCGTTTCTTTTGTGTTGCCTAATCACAAACTGTTCATCCGAGTGAACCATATGCTGTACATCGCACACACCTTCATCTGGCTGCCCGTTTCTTTTGTTCCCCATCATCACAAACGGTTAATTGAGCTGAACCATATGCCCTGCATCGCACACACAAGTAAAATCTGAACCGTGTTTGATGCATCCTGCATCGCAAATGTTTTGCATCATTTCTGACGGTTTTCATGCAGCATCGTTTGCGATTATTGCATCGCACACAGTTTCTCGAAGGGTCTCTGATCGTAGTGTCGCGTTAGCAGCATCCTGCAGTAGTGCGTCTCCAACGTATCTATATTTTTTGATTGTTCCATGCTATTATATTATCTGTTTTGGATGTTTAATGGGCTTTAATATGCTCTTTTATATTATTTTTGGGACTAACCTATTAACCGAAGGCCCAGTGCAAGTTTCTCTTTTTTTGCCTATTTTAGAGTTTTGCAGAAAAGGAATACCAAACGGAGTCCAGACGAAATGAAACCTTCGTGATGATCTTTCTTGGACCGAAAGAAAACCAGAAGACTTGGAGTTGAAGTCTGGAACTCCGCGAGGCGGCCACGAGGCAGGAGGGCGCGCCCAGGGGGGGATAGGCGTGCCCCCACCCTCGTGGGCCAGCTCCACCGACGTACTTCTTTCGCCTATATATACTCTTATACCCTAGAAACATCAGAGGGAGCCACGAAACCACTTTTCCACCGCCGCAACCTTCTGTACCCATGAGATCCCATGTTGGGGCCTTTTCCGGCGATCTGCCGGAGGGGGAATCCATCACGGAGGGCTTCTACATCAACACCATTGCCTCTCCGATGAAGCGTGAGTAGTTTACCACGGACCTTCGGGTCCATAGTTATTAGCTACATGGCTTCGTCTCTCTCTTTGATTCTCAATACAAAGTTCTCCTCGATGTTCTTGGAGATCTATTCGATGTAATACTCTTTTGCGGTGTGTTTGACGAGATCCGATGAATTGTGGATTTATGAAAAAGTTTATCTATGAATATTATTTGGTTCTTCTAAATTCTTATATGCATGATTTCATATCTTTGCAAGTCTCTTTGAATTATCGGTTTAGTTTGGCCTACTAGATTGATCTTTCTTGCAATGGGAGATGTGCTTAGCTTTGGGTTCAATCTTGCGGTGTCCTTTCCCACTGACAGTAGGGGCAGCAAGGCATGTGTTGTATTGTTGCCATCGAGGATAAAAAGATGGGGTTTATATCATATTGGTTGAGTTTATCCCTCTACATCATGTCATCTTGCTTAAAGCGTTACTCTGTTCTTATGAACTTAATACTCTAGATGCATGCTGGATAGCAGTCGATGTGTGGAGTAATAGTAGTAGATGCAGAATCGTTTCGGTCTACTTGCCACGGACGTGATCCCTATATTCATGATCATTGCCTTAGATAACTTCATAACTATGCGCTTTTCTATCAATTGCTCGGTAGTAATTTCTTCACCCACCGTAATACATGCTATCTTGAGAGAAGCCACTAGTGAAACCTATGGCCCCCGGGTCTATTTTACATCATATTAGTTTCCCGTCAACTTGCCAATTTCTGTCGCCATTCTTTTATTTTGCAATCTTTACTTTCCAATCTATACAACAAAAATACCAAAAATATTTACTTTACTATCTTTATTAGATCTCACTTTTGCGAGTGATCATGAAGGGATTGACAACCCCTTTAGCGTGTTGGTTGCAAGGTTCTTGATTGTTTGTGCAGGTACTAGGTGACTTGTGCGTTGTCTCCTACTGGATTGATACCTTGGTTCTCAAAACTTGAGGGAAATATTTACGCTACTTTGCTGCATCACCCTTTCCTCTTCAAGGGAGAACCAACGCATGCTCAAGAGGTAGCACCAGCCACTTTGAAATATGCTTATCTTGATGAAAAGAAGATATATCCTGTTATTATTAGTGCTAACCTTTCAGAACATGAAGAAGAAAGATTATTGAAAGTTCTAAGGAAGCACCGAGCTGCTATTGGATATACTCTTGATGATTTAAAGGGCATTAGTTCCACTCTATGTCAGCACAAAATTAATATGGAACCTGATGCTAAACCAGTTGTTGATCATCAACGTCGGTTAAATCCGAAGATGAAAGAAGTGGTAAGAACGGAACTATTAAAACTTCTAGAAGCAGGTATAAGCTATCCTATAGCTGATAGTAGATGGGTAAGTCCTGTTCATTGTGTCCATAATAAAGGAGGTATAACCGTTGTTCCTAATGACCAGAATGAGCTTATTCCACAAAGAATTGTTACATTCTATAGAATGGTAATTGATTTCAGAAAATTAAACAAAGCTACTAGAAAATATCATTACCATTTGCCTTTTATTGATCAAATGCTTGAAAGATTATCTAAGCACTCACAATTTTGCTTCCTTAATGGATACTCTGGCTTTTCACAAATACCTGTTTCTCAACCTGATCAAGAAAAGACCACTTTTACTTGTCCTTGTGGAACCTATGCTTATAGACGTATGCCTTGAATTGGGAGAAGTGCCACTTTATGGTTAATGAAGGCATTGTCTTGGGTCATAAAATTTCTGAAAGAGGCATTGAAGTGGACCAAGCTAAGGTTGATGCCATTGAGAAAATGCCATGTCCTAAGGACATCAAAGGTATTCGTAGTTTCCTAGGTCATGCTGGTTTCTATAGGAGATTTATTAAAGACTTTTCTAAAATTTCTAGGCCTCTCACTAGTCTTTTGCAAAACGATATTCCTTTTGTTTTTGATGATGATTGTTTAGAAGCCTTTGAAACACTTAAGAAAGCCTTAATTTCTGCACCTATTGTTCAACCACCTGATTGGAACTTGCCTTTTGAAATTATGTGTGATGCTAGTGATTATGCTGTTGGTGCTGTTCTAGGACAAAGAGTTGATAAGAAATTGAATGTTATTCATTATGCTAGTAAAACTCTTGACAATGCTCAAAGAAATTATGCTACTACCGAAAAAGAATTCTTAGCAGTGGTATTTGCTTGTGATAAGTTTAGACCCTATATTGTTGATTCCAAAGTAACTGTTCACACAGACCATGCTGCTATTAAATATCTTATGGAAAAGAAAGATGCTAAACCTAGACTTATTCATTGGGTTCTCTTATTACAAGAATTTGATTTACATATTATTGATAGAAAAGGAGCTGAGAACCCCGTAGCGGATAACTTGTCTAGGCTGGAGAATGTGCTTGATGACCCACTACCTATTGATGATAGTTTTCCTGATGAGCAGTTAGCTGCAATAAATGTTGCTAATAGCACTCCTTGGTATGCTGACTATGCTAATTACATTGTTGCTAAATATTTGCCACCTAGCTTTACTTACCAGAAAAATAAAAAATTCTTCTATGATTTAAGACATTACTTTTGGGATGACCCACATCTTTATAAAGAAGGAGTAGATGGTATTATTAGACGTTGTGTACCTGAGCATGAACAGGGATAAATCCTACGGAATTGTCATCCGAGGCTTACGGAGGACATCATGCTGGAGATAGAACTGCTCATAAGGTATTGCAATCTGGATTCTATTGGCCTACTATTTTCAAGGATGCCCGTAAGTATGTCTCATCTTGTGATGAATGTCAAAGAATAGGTAATATCGGTAAGCTCAAGAAATGCCTATGAATTATTCACTTGCTGTTGAACCATTTGATGTTTGGGGATTTGATTACATGGGACCTTTTCCTTCCTCTAATGGGTATACGCATATTTTGGTTGCTTTTGAGTATGTTACTAAGTGGGTAGAAGCTATTCCAACCAGTAGTGTTGATCACAACACCTCTATTAAAATGCTTAAGGAAGTTATTTTCCCAAGGTTTGGAGTCCCTAGATATTTAATGACTGACGGTGGTTCACACTTTATTCATGGTGCTTTTCGTAAAGTGCTTGCCAAGTATGATGTTAACCATAGAATTGCATCACCTTATCATCCTCAGTCTAGTGGTCAAGTTGAGCTTAGTAATAGAGAAATACAATTAATTTTGCAAAAGACTGTTAATAGGTCCAGGAAGAATTGGTCTAAGAAATTAGATGATGCACTTTGGGCTTATAGAACAGCATATAAAAATCCTATGGGTATGTCTCCTTATAAAATAGTTTATGGAAAAGCTTGTCATTTACCTCTTGAGTTAGAACATAAAGCATATTGCTACCTCTTGAGCATGCGCTGGTTTTCCCTTGAAGAGGAAAGGGTGATACAGCAAAGTAGCGTAAGTATTTCCCTCAGTTTTTGAGAACCAAGGTATCAATCCAGTAGTAGACTGTAGGATCGAAAGTATGTCTAGAGGGGGGTGATTAGACTACTTGACCAAATAAAAATCTAGCCTTTTCCCAATTTTAGTTCTTGGAAGATTTTAGCAACTTAGCACAAGTCAAGCAATCAACCTACACATGCAATTCTAAGAGTATAGCAGCGGATTGTAAAACAATTGCATATGAAGGTAAAGGGAGGAATTTGAGGGAGCAAACGCAATGTTGACACGGAGATTTTTATCCGTGGTTCCGATAGGTGGTGCTATTGTACATCCACGTTGATGGAGACTTCAACCCACGAAGGGTAACGGTTGCGCGAGTCCACGGAGGGCTCCACCCACGAAGGGTCCACGAAGAAGCAACCTTGTCTATCCCACCATGGCCGTCGCCCACGAAGGACTTGCCTCACTAGGGTAGATCTTCACGAAGTAGGCGATCTCCTTGCCCTTACAAACTCCTTGGTTCAACTCCACAATCTTGACGGAGGCTCCCAAGTGACACCTAGCCAATCTAGGAGACACCACTCTCCAAGAAGTAACAAATGGTGTGTTGATGATGAACTCCTTGCTCTTGTGCTTCAAATGATAGTCTCCCCAACACTCAACTCTCTCTCACAGGATTTGGATTTGGTGGAAAGAAGATTTGAGTGGAAAGCAACTTGGGGAAGGCTAGAGATCAAGATTTATGTGGTTGGAATGGAATATCTTGACCTCAACACAAGTGTAGGTGGTTCTCTCTCAGAAAATATGTGTTGGAACTGTAGGCATGTTCTGATGGCTCTCTCCACGAGTGAAGAGTGGGTGGAGGGGTATTTATAGCATCCACACAAAATCTAACCATTACACACAAATCACCAAACTCGGTGGGACTGAATCAGAGGACTCGGTCAGACCGATTTGGTTCATAATGTGACCGTTAGGCATTTCGGTGGGACCGACACGTCAACTCGGTGGGACCGATTTCGTTAGGGTTAGGGCATAACATAATCTCGGTGAGACTGATTACACAACAAGAGGGTTTGACCAAAACGTTATGAAGGGAAACAGAGAGATTACAATCCCGTCTCGGTGAGACCGAGATCCCTATCGGTGGGACCGAAAAGACTAGGGTTTCTGGCAGTGCTATGTCAACTGAACTCGGTGGCTCCGGATATGAAATTTCGGTGGGGCCGAGTTGGACTTTTTGGTTTGGGACATATGTGGATGTGAGAAAGTAGTGGAGGGTTTTGGAGCATATCACTAAGCATTTTGAGCAAGAACCTCATTAAGCAACACCTCATCCCTTCTTAATAGTATTGGCTTTTCCTACAGACTCAATGTGATCTTGGATCACTAAAATAGAAAATGTAGAGTCTTGTGCTTTGAGCTTGAGCCAATCTTCTGTCCTTAGCATTTTGAAGGGTCCACTTTCTAATCCATGCCATGCCAATCATTGAGCTTTCTTGAAATATTTATCTTGGAATAGCGTTAGCTCAATGAGCTATATGTTGTTAGGAATTACCAAAACCACCCAGGGATAGTTGCACTTTCAATCTCCCCCTTTTTGGTAATTGATGACAACATATAGATCAAAGCTTCGACAAATGATAAATAAGATTGAAAAACATCGTCGCTTTGAGAAGTATGTGATAAGCAAGAGCTCCCCCTAAATTTGTGCATTATTTAAATTTTCTTTTGAATGCAAATGCACAATCGATTAGGATCATGGGTTACTCTTCCATGTCACATACATCTTGGTGGAGCGCTCAAAATGATAGAAATTAAAACACATGCACTCACCACCAAGCAAAGTGAATGATCATAAGAGGATATGAAAGATAATATCATCCAACAAGCATTATTAAGGGTAGCATATGATCAAACACATGATCAACCAAGTATCTCACAAGGACATAAAGTAGTATCTCACACAAGCACACAATAAAAAGTTTCAACCAAAATAGCAAGAGAGATAAAAAAGCAACACTCTCTCTCGAAGCCTATGATCTATACATTTTTCTCCCCCTTTGGCAACAAGTTACCAAAAAGTTCAAAAATGCATAGTGCTAAACGACTCTCAGGCTTGATCTTCGGTAGGAGGTGTTGAGAGAACTCCAAGGACGAAGGCTTCAGATGAAGTAGCTGGAGCTGGTGGAGTAGCTGTTGGAGGTGGAACTGGAGCTGTTGCTGCTGGTGTTGATGCTGTAGCTCTAGTGTCTGTCACGGGCACTGCAGCAGATCTCTGTCCTCTGGGCACTCTAGCAAAAGTATCTGTGGTAGACTTGCCCTTTTTCTCCTCTGCTTCCTCCTGGAGCCGCTCAACTGCAGTTTGGATCTCTGTAACCTTGACATTAAGGTCATAGAACTTCTACTCAATGATACTCTCCAAAATCTCCTGGTTCTTGGTCAGGGTGGCCAAGCCCTTCTCAATCCTCATGGTGGATTGGATCAGATATCCAAGCTGGTCTTGCTTGCTCTTCAAGAATATCTGAGATGCCTCCTCTACTGTTGGCATCTTTGCAGGCTTTTCTGCCTTAGCCTTATCTCTCTTCTCATGTGCTTGAGCTGAAGATGGTTCATTCTCATTCATCACCACTGTGTTGTCTTCAAATTCAGGGTATATGGGCAGGTGCTCCTTATCCAAAATGTATTTGCCTTTGCCCATCTTTGAGTTGATGAGCTCCTGAATTTGTGGGGCATACCCACAACTTCTCTTCTGGTCAGCAGCAGTCCTCTTGATTGTCTCAACAATCAAACTCATGACCTTGAACTTCTGTGGGACATCAAATATATGCAGCAAGTTTATTGCATGTCCTTTGATCATCTTGTGATCACCTGACTTGGGTAGCAGTGTGTGCGTTAGAATCCATTTGATAGTTGGCAGACCAGACAACAAGAAGTGAACAGATCCAAACTTATGTGTGTCCAAAGCAGCATCTGGGATCTCTTTGTACATGTTGGCCATAGTGTTGTGGTCTTTCTTCTTCTCTCCATAAATATCCAAGTCATCCTCATGTTCCTCAGGAGCATTGATAAGCTTGGCCCATTCCTCAGCTGTAGACTGGTACCTAGTACCTTCAGACATCCATACTATCCTTCCATCTGGATAAAAGTGGGTAGTGGAGTAAAACTGCATGATGAGCTCATCATTCCACTTGGTGAGCTTCTGGGAGACAAAAGTGTCCACTCCACATGCCTTGAAGCGATCAAGCACACCAGGGAAGTGATCCTCATTCTCCTTGATGAACTCCCAGTCAACCCATCTCATGTCACACAGAATGGGCTTCTTATCAAGCAGAACTGTCTCATAGAAGTCCTGCTGTTCCTTAGTGTGAAACCTATAGTCCACAGCAGTTCTTCTCCTGATAGCATATGGATCAGACTGTCTCCATAGTCTCAATCCTGCATCCTTCCTAATTTTCATGTTCTCTGCAACTGGGTGTGCATCATTGTGGTCTGGGATCTTGGGTTTGAGCTTCCTCAATACAACAGTGTCATCATCTTCTTCTCCAGTAGCTTCAGGCACCGGGGCCTTGTTCTTCTCTTCATTAGGGATATTCCTAGTGCTTCTCTTGGGTTTAGGCTTTGGAGCTGGATCAGCAGCCTTGGGAGCAGATTTGGGCTTAGATGGAGCAGCCCCTGATCTGATTGCATCCCCCATAAGCTTTTGAGCTTTGGGTGCTGGTGCAACATCCTCTTCCTCTTCCTCTTCAGAATCTTTCCTCATTGAGGGCTTGCCAAGAACTCTGGCAGTAGTCGTTCTGGCCCTCTTCTTCTTCTTATCCTCACCAGCTGCTTCTTCTTCAGATTCAATGGTGAACTTCATAGTTTCACCTGTGGCCACTTTTCTTGGCTTAGACATGGGCTGTCTTCTTAGGGATTGAGCAAGATCCCTCAAGTAAGTTGTCATCGGTGCAAAAAGGCAATAAAAATTGCTTCTAAATGTGTGAGATTGTTTATTGTAAGAGAAAATTGAGCGTTGCACGAACTTGGATGACAAAGAATAAAAGCGACGGACTGCATAATAAAGGTTGTCATCTTAAGGGGCAATATAACGTGACGTTCTTTTGCACTAAGGGATTGAGCATACAAACAAATAAGTGCATGGTAACCTCTGCTTCCCTCTGTGAAGGGTCTATCTTTTACTTTAATGTATTTACTTTTATGCAAAGAGTCAAAGTTTTCCTTCTATTCCTTTTTATTTTTCTCCTTTGGCAAGCATCATGTGGTGAGGAAAGATCTAGGCACACATGTCCAGTTGAATATAGATAGCATGAGTTATTATTGTTGACATCACCCTTGAGGTGAGTATGTTGGGAGGTTCTACGTCTCCAACGTATCTATAATTTTTGATTGTTCCATGCTATTATATTATCTGTTTTGGATGTTTAATGGGCTTTAATATGCTCTTTTATATTATTTTTGGGACTAACCTATTAACCGGAGGCCCAGTGCCAGTTGCAGTTTTTTGCCTATTTTAGTGTTTTACAGAAAAGGAATATCAAACGAAATCCAAACGGAACGAAACCTTTGCGAGGATCTTTTTTTGGAGTAAACGCAATCCACGAGACTTGGAGTGGAAGTCAAGGAAGCAACAAGGCAGACATGAGGTAGGAGGGCGTGCCCAGGGGGGTAGGCGAGCCCCCCACCCTCGTGGGCCCCTCGTAGCTCCACCGACCTACTTCTTTCGCCTATATATACTCTTATACCCTGAAAACATCCAGGGGAGCCACGAAACCACTTTTCCACCACCGCAACTTTTTGTACCCGTGAGATCCCATCTTGGGGCCTTTTCCGGCGCTCCACCGGAGGGGGAATTGATCACGGAGGGCTTGTACATCAACACCATAGCCTCTCCGATGATGTGTGAGTAGTTTACCACAGACCATCGGGTCCATAGTTATTAGCTAGATGTCTTCTTGTCTCTCTTTGGATCCCAATACAAAGTTCTCCTCGATGTTCTTGGAGATCTATTCGATGTAATACTTTTTGCGGTGTGTTTGCCGAGATCCAATGAATTGTGGGCTTATGATCAAGTTTATCTATGAACAATATTTGATTCTTCTCTGAATTCTTATATGCATGATTTGATATCTTTGCAAGTCTCTTCGAATTATCGGTTTAGTTTGGCCTACTAGATTGATCTTTCTTGCAATGGGAGAAGTGCTTAGCTTTGGGTTCAATCGTGCGGTGTCCTTTCCCAGTGATAGTAGGGGCAGCAAGGCACGTATTGTATTGTTGCCATCGAGGATAAAAAGATGGGGTTTATATCATATTGCTTGAGTTTATCCCTCTACATCATGTCATCTTGCCTAATGCGTTACTCTATTCTTATGAACTTAATACTCTAGATGCATGCTGGATAGCGGTCGATGTGTGGAGTAATAGTAGTAGATGCAGAATTGTTTCGGTCTACTTGACACGGACGTGATGCCTATGTTCATGATCATGCCTAGATATTCTCATAACTATGCGCTTTTCTATCAATTGCTCGACAGTAATTTGTTCACCCACCATAATTTATGCTATCATGAGAGAAGCCACTAGTGAAACCTATGGCCCCCGGGTCTACTTTACATCATATAAGTTTCCGATCTATTTTATTTTGCAATCTTTATTTTCCAATCTATACAAAAAAATACCAAAAATATTGATCTTATTATCTTTATCAGATCTCACTTTTGCAAGTGGCCGTGAAGGGATTGAGAACCCCTTTATCGCATTGGTTGCAAGGTTCTTGATTGTTTGTGCAGGTACAAGGCGACTTGCGTGTAATCTCCTACTGGATTGATACCTTGGTTCTCAAAAACCGAGGGAAATACTTACGCTACTTTGCTGCATCACCCTTTCCTCTTCAAGGGAAAACCAACACATGCTCAAGAGGTAGCAAGAAGGATTTCTGGCGCCGTTGCCAGGGAGATCTACGCACAAGTCAAGACATACCAAGTACCCATCAGAAACTCTTCTTCTCGCATTACATTATTTGCCATTTGCCTCTCGTTTTCCTCTCCCCCACTTCACCCTTGCTGTTTAATTCGCCCTTTTTCTCTTCGTCTCTTTTTGCTTGCTTCTTGTGTGTCCGTGTGTTAGATCGTTTGTTTCGCTGTCATGGCCAGTCCTTCTATCATTGTTAGTACTCCCGAGAATGAAGTTCTTAATTTTAAACAAAGGGAGGGAGAAAATTTAAAAGATGATTGGTATAGAATTTGCAATGCTCAGAATAGATCCAGTAGGAAGCAATCTACTTCCGTTCTTATTCGCAATTTTTGTGTAGGCATCACTCCTTGGAACAGATATATTCTTGATACCATTACCGGAGGGAATTTCTTGGGTAGCCATACTTTTGATTCTTATAATGCTATGATAGATTTGTTTGGCCCACCACCTCTTTTAGTTAATGGAACTATTTTAACTTTCGAACATGTGATGCAAAGGCTTGAAATTATTGAAAATAAAGTTTCCACTGTAGAGTTGATCGAGAATTTGGATAAAAAGATCCACAACCAAATTACCCAATATGGATCTAAGGTAGGAGTTACTTTGAAAGATTTTAGAGAAAAAGAACCCATAGTTAATGGAAAGATAGATCAAGATTCCACTAGAATTGATAAACTTGAGAATATTATTACCTATTTAGGGTATGCCTTTTTTGCCATGAGAAACACTTAAAACCCTCCTACCAATAAAGTTGCCAAGTTTATGTATGTTCCTAAAAATAAGGATGAATCCTGTAGTAAGGACAGTGCGGATCTCAAATCAATAAGTGTTCACCCCAACTTTTTCGATATCATTAAGGAACCTTTTGCTACAAATGAATTTCTTGATTTCTTGCCTAGGAGTTTGATCATAAATAAAAAGAAAGAAACTCCTAAAGGTTATAAGTGTTCAATTGAAGAATTGCATACTAAAGATGACAATACCTAGATCTATTCTTGTTTTATGCCTAGCCAGGGGCATTAAACGATAGCGCTTGTTGGGAGGCAAACCAATTTTATTTTTGTTCCTTGCTTTTTGTTCCTGTTTAGTAATAAATAATTCATCTAGCCTCTGGTTAGATTTGGTTTTATGTTTTAATTAGTGTTTGTGCCAAGTAAAACCCATAGGATCTTCTTGGATGATAATTATTTGATCTTGCTGAAAAAGACAGAAACTTTCTGCTCACGAAAACAATTGTTAAAAATAACCAGAGAATGATAAAATACTGATTCCAATTGCAGTAGATCAATAAACAAACTATCTAGGTCGTCCTATTTTTGCAGAATTTTGGAGTTACAGAAGTATGAGTTTGAATCAGATTACTACAGACTGTTCTGTTTGGACAGATTCTGTTTCTCGTGTGTTGTTTGCTTATTTTGATGAATCTATGGCTAGTATCGGGGGGGGGGGGTATGAACCATAGAGAAGTTGGAATACAGTAGGTTTAACACCAATAAAAATAAAGAATGAGTTCATTACAGTACCTTAAATTCGTGTTTTGTTTTCTTACACTAACGGATCTCATAAGATTTTCTGTTGAAGTTTTGTGTTGTGAAGTTTTCAAGTTTTTGGGTAAAGATTTGATGGATTTTGGAATAAGGAGTGGAAAAAGCCTAAGCTTGGGGATGCCCAAGGCACCCCAAGTTAAAATTCAAGGACAACCAAAAGCCTAAGCTTGGGGATGCCCCGGAAGACATCCCCTCTTTCATCTTCGTCTATCGATAACTTTACTTGAGGCTATATTTTTATTCACCACATGATGTGTGTTTTGCTTGGAGCGTCTTGTATGATTTTAGTCTTGGCTTTTTAGTTTAACAGAATCATCCTTGCTGTACACACCTTTTGGAGAGACACACATAAATCGGAATTTATTAGAATACTCTATGTGCTTCACTTATATCTTTTGAGCTAGATAATTTTTCTCTAGTGCTTCGCTTATATCTTTTTAGAGCACGGTGGTGGTTTTATTTTATAGAAATTATTGATCTCTCATGCTTCACTTATATTATTTTGAGAGTCTTTTAGAACAGCATGGTAATTTGCTTTGGCTATAAAATTAGTCCTAATACGATGGGCATCCAAGATGGGTATAATAAAAACTTCCATATAGAGTGCATTGAATACTATGAGAAGTTTGATTCTTTATGATTGTTTTGAGATATGAAGATGGTGATATTAGAGTCATGCTAGTTGAGTAGTTGTGAATTTGAGAAATACTTGTGTAGAAGTTTGCAAGTCCCGTAGCACGCACGTATGGTAATCGTTGTGTAACAAATTTGAAGCATGAGGTGTTTCTTTGATTGTCCTCCTTATGAGTGGCGGTCGGGGACGAGCGATGGTCTTTCCCTACCAATCTATCCCCCTAGGAGCATGCGCGTAATGCTTGGTTTTGATGACTTGTAGATTTTTGCAATAAGTATGTGAGTTCTTTATGACTAATGTTGAGTCCACGGATTATATGCACTTTCACCCTTCCATCATTGCTAGCCTCTTCAGTACCGTGCATTGCCCTTTCTCACCTTGCGAGTTGGTGCAAACTTAGCCGGTGCATCCAAACCCCGTGATATGATATGCTCTGTCACACATAAACCTCCTTATATCTTCCTCAAAACAGCCACCATACCTGCCTATTATGGCATTTCCATAGCCATTCCGAGATATATTGCCATGCAACTTTCCACCGTTCCGTTTATTATGACACGCTTCATCATTGTCATATTGCCTTTCATGATCATGTAGTTGACATCGTATTTGTGGCAAGGCCACCATGCATAATTTTTCATACATGTCACTCTTGATTCATTGCCCATCCCGGTACACCGCCAGAGGCACTCATATAGAGTCATATTTTGTTCTAGTATCGAGTTGTAATCATTGAGTTGTAAATAAATAGAAGTGTGATGATCATCATCATTAGAGCATTGTCCCGTGTGAGGAATCAAAAAAAAGAGAGAAAGGCCAAAAAAAGAAAGGCCAAAAAAAAGGAGATGGCCGAAAAAATGAGAGAAAAAGAGAGAAGGGACAATGCTACTATCCTTTTTCCACACTTGTGCTTCAAAGTAGCACCATGATCTTCATGATAGAGAGTCTCTTATTTTGTCACTTTCATATACTAGTGGGAATTTTTCATTATAGAAGTTGGCTTGTATATTCCAACAATGGGTTTCCTCAAATGCCCTAGGTCTTCGTGAGCAAGAAAGTTGGATGCACACCCACTTAGTTTCTTTTGTTGAGCTTTCATACATTTATAGCTCTAGTGCATCCGTTGCATGGCAATCCCTATTCCTTGCATTGACATAATTTGATGGGCATCTCCATAGCCCGTTGGTTAGCCGCGTCAATGTGAGACTTTCTTCTTTTTTGTCTTCTCCACACAACCCCCATTATCATATTCTGTTCCACCCATAGTGCTATGTCCATGCCTCATGCTCATGTATTGCGTGAAAGTTGAAAAAGTTTGAGAATACTAAAGTATGAAACAATTGCTTGACTTGTCATCGGGGTTGTGCATGATGAGAGCATTTTGTGTGACAAAAATGGAGCATGGCCAAACTATATGATTTTGTAGGGATGAGCTTTCTTTGGCTATGTTATTTTGAGAAGACGTAATTGCTTAGTTAGTATGCTTGAAGTATTATGTCAATATTAAACTTTTGTCTTGAATCTTTTGGATCTGAACATTCATGCCACAATAAAGAAAATTACATTGAATTATGTTAGGTAGCATTCCACATCAAAAATTATGTTTTTATCATTTACCTACTGGAGGACGAGCAGGAATTAAGCTTGGGTATGCTGATACGTCTCCAACGTATCTATAATTTTTGATTGTTCCATGCAATTATATTATCTGTTTAGGATGTTTAATGGGCTTTAATATGCTCTTTTATATTATTTTTGGGACTAACCTATTAACCGGAGGCCCAGTGCCAGTTGCTGTTTTTTTTGCCTATTTCAGTGTTTTACAGAAAAGGAATATCAAACGGAATCCAAACGGAACGAAACCTTCGCGAGGATCTTTTTTTGGAACAAACGCAATCCAGGAGACTTGGAGTGGAAGTCAAGGAAGCAACGAGGCGGCCACGAGGTAGGAGGGCGCGCCCAGGGGGTAGGCACGCCCCCCACCCTCGTGGGCCCCTCGTAGCTCCACCGACCTACTTCTTTCGCCTATATATACTCTTATACCCTGAAAACATCCAGGGGAGCCACGAAACCACGTTTCCACTGCCGCAACTTTCTATACCCGTGAGATCCCATCTTGGGGCCTTTTCCGGCGCTCCGCCGGAGGGGGAATCGATCATGGAGGGCTTCTACATGAACACCATAGCCTCTCCGATTGTGTGTGAGTAGTTTACCACAGACCTTCGGGTCCATAGTTATTAGCTAGATGGCTTCTTCTCTCTCTTTGGATCTCAATACAAATCTCTCGTCGATGTTCTTGGAGATCTATTCGATGTAATACTTTTTGCGGTGTGTTTGCCGAGATCCGATGAATTGTGGGTTTATCATCAAGTTTATCTATGAAAAATATTTGATTCTTCTCTGAATTCTTATATGCATGATTTGATATCTTTGCAAGTCTCTTCGAATTATCTGTTTAGTTTGGCCTACTAGATTGATCTTTCTTGCAATGGGAGAAGTGCTTAGCTTTGGGTTCAATCTGCGGTGTCCTTTCCCAGTGACAGTAGGGGCAGCAAGGCACGTATTGTATTGTTGCCATCGAGGATAAAAAGATGGGGTTTATATCATATTGCTTGAGTTTATCCCTCTACATCATGTCATCTTGCCTAATGCATTACTCTGTTCTATGAACTTAATACTCTAGATGCTTGCTGGATAGCGGTCGGTGTGTGGAGTAATAGTAGTAGATGCAGAATCATTTCGGTCTACTTGACACGGACGTGACACCTATGTTCATGATCATGCCTAGATATTCTCATAACTATGCGTTTTTCTATCAATTGCTCGGCAGTAATTTGTTCACCCACCTTAATTTATGCTATCATGAGAGAAGCCACTAGTGAAACCTATGGCCCCCGGGTCTACTTTACATCATATAAGTTTCCGATCTTTTTTCTTTTGCAATCTTTATTTTCCAACTATACAAGAAAAATACCAAAATATTTATCTTATTATCTTTACCAGATCTCACTTTTGCAAGTGGCCGTGAAGGGATTGACAAACCCTTTATCGCGTTGGTTGCAAGGTTCTTGATTATTTGTGCAGGTACAAGGCGACTTGCTTGTAATCTCCTACTGGATTGATACCTTGGTTCTCAAAAACTGAGGGAAATACTTACGCTACTTTTCTGCATCACCCTTTCCTCTTCAAGGGAAAACCAATGCATGCTTAAGAGGTAGTAGGAGGTGAAACCATAAGCCCCTATCTTTCTATGTGACCGGTTGAAACGTTTTGTTCATGAGTACTCACTATTGCAGGATGCTGTTAACGCGAGACTACGATCAGAGACCCTTCGAGAAACTGTGTGCGATGCAATAACCGCAAACGGTGGTGTATGAAAACCGTCAAAAATGTATAAAACATTTGCGATGACGGATGCATCAAACACGGTTTAGGTTTTAGTTGCGTGTGTGATGAAGGGCATACGGTTGATCTATACGAACTATTTGCGATGAGATAGAACAACAGAAACGGGCAGCCAGATGAAGGTGTGTGCGATATACGGCATACGGTTCACTCCGATGAACCGTTTGCGATGAGTGAGGTGAACACAAACGATTCGGCCTAACAAGATGTGTGTGATAACTAGCAAACAGGTCGGTAATCAGAATTGTGTGCGATCATTATAGACAGCCCATACGGTCTTTTTTTTGTGAATTGTGTGCTCGTCAGGGCACACAGTTCAACAAACCAACCCGTTGGCGATAATGTAGAAGATCTCTGTCGAATACATATTACTAATCGTCTGCGACGAGATTGACAGGATAAACAGAGATATATACAGTCTGCTTAATTTAGTCCTTCTTCTTGTTGTTCTTGTTGGATGGCCCCGCGACATCATCTTGGCGAGGACACTTCTTGCCGCTGATTGTTGGCTTTTCATCGCCGCCGCCGTCGTCATCATCATTGCTGTCGTCGTCCTCCTCCTCCTCGTTTGACCATTCCTCCTCCTCATCATCGTCGTCCTCTTCTTCGTCCTCCGACGGCTCCTCGTCCGTCTGGTTGTCGTCTGACGACTCTGGAGGCAACGTCCCTTCCATGAACCGGATATAATCGAGGTCTGGGCTCGACACCGGACTCATGGAAGACGAGCGGGATGATTTCGATGTTGACCTATCATCGGGCGCCAGACTGCTGGCCGAACTATCGTCCTCGCTGTCGCTCGACATGGCTCTAGAGTGTGTGACAGTGTGTAGTGCGGCCTGTCGGGGACGATGAAGATGGTGGACACTTAAGCAGGGTATGCAGAGAAGAGGAACTGTCAATTGAAGCGGGGATTAAAGCGGGGGTTGACGTATTATCTAACCGCTGATATAATCAACCGCAATTATTTGTACCGAGTCGCTCCAAATTCCCGGGGTTGCGCAGGACTCCTATTGGCTATTTGGCTGGTTTCCTATTTCAGGACAAAAACAAGGAACGAGTTTTGGGATTATGCACCGGTACCGGTACGAACGGAGTAGGACAGTTGGCAAGCAATACATTGAGCTCTTCTTATTGATAAAGCCAGTAATAATGAAACTAGAAAGGAAAAGAAAAAAGACAAAGAAAAATATCTGCACGAATCTTCGCGTAACATCAATGGCATAGGACCTAGATGTGCATTACTTAGAGCACATCTAGATGTGCTTTAGCAATACTGTCAAACAAAACCCCTAATCATCATTGCAAACAGCGCATAGAACATGGCTAATGCGACAACCACAACTACACATGCTAGTTCCTTCTTGTCTCTTGCTTTCATCTGTTTCCTGTGATTGATTCTTTCTTGCTTCATCATACTGATTGTACATTCCAGATCAGCCAGTTTCTTCTTCAGCTTTACGTTATCTTCTGCGAGCTTGGTGATAACACTCCGAGCCCTACCATGCCATTCTTCACCCAGCCAGTTAACTAAGGCAGAAGCCTCATATCCCTACCAATGTTAAATAGTATTCTGGATGAGCGGTGGCATTAACTGAAGAAAAATGATGAACTTAATTAGCACTAACCTCTAAGGGGCAACCGAGAAACCGCATGCCAATGTCGAATCCCTCCGTGCATACACGTCGAGCGGGAGTGTGCCCATGCACACAACTCAGCTTTTGGTACTTCTCGGTGGCGCAAAACTTGGAGTCGAACTCGTGTTGCGGGAGTCTAGAGTCAAGCTCCGGATTCGGCGGCAAATCGCTTTCCTGGGGGGGGAGGTCATTCAGGATGGATTCAGCAAGGATCTATACTTTGGACATGCTAAAAAAGATCGGGATAGATTGGTACCTGACAGGACGATTCGGATCCGTAGTACACCTGCCTTCTGATGACCTTAGGCAAGTGCTCGGCGGCGACCGACGTCGTGGCGGCGATACGAGCAGGAGCAGCCGCACCGAAACCATCAGCACCACTCGTCCGCATTCCCCCAATGTCAGCACCACGCGAGGGAATTTGGAGGCCATGTAGGGATTTGGGGGAAATGGGAAAACTGTGGAGATAAGCTAACGGTAGGGAACTACTAATGGCACTATATATATGTTGTATATGGCACACTTGTTGTACATGTCGTTTGTGTTAGGTATTACAATGTCACACACGATTTCTGCACCAAACCGTGTGAGAAGACAAGGTAGTTAGACACGGTTGCCGTTACATAACCGTATGTGATGTACTACCCTGTCCATATAATCGAGTTACGGTGAGATACAGTGTAAACAGCCGCTCCGCAGATATCCGTAAAAAAAACAGCCGCTCTGCATATAGAGATGGCAGCGGCTACCGGAGAAGAGGTCAATTCTCGGTCGGTGGGCGGTGGCGGCGTCATAGGAGGTCAATCCTCAGTCTGCGGCGTGATTCGAGCACATCCATCGCGGTCGATGGCGGGATAGTGGAGGTCGAACTTCAGGCGGTAGCCGCACTAAGCTTTGCTCCTCGACCCTGCTGTCTCGGCGTGCCGCCGCATCGCGCTTGTCTGTCTGCTGGGTGGAGGTTGCCGCGCGGTTAATTAATTAAGGTATTCTTTTCATGAGTGGCTTAATTAAGGTATTCAATTCCTAAGTGTAGTGTTGTACTAGTACTCTGCGTGTAAATTGACTGGCCATTAATTTTTGTCGTTGCACGTCTGGATAACAACATGGAGCGCCCTCAGTAATTATTAAAATAAAACCTTGTGATTTATGCACGCATCTTTGGGCAGCAGTTAATCTATGTATTAATGTTGTTGTTTTGTTTTTAATTACCATTCGTGTGCTGCAGATGGAACAATCTCGATGGATGAAGAATCGGAAAACCGCAGATTTTATCAGTGGCGTGACAGAGTTCATGAATTTGGCTGAAAGTACAAAGAGGAGAATTGGTGATGCGGATTACATCCTATGTCCATGTACTGATTGTGCCAATACAGAGTCACATGAAGTTGCAGATGTCCAGATGCACTTAGTCTCTAGGGGATTCATGGATGGATATACACGTTGGACCAGACACGGTGAAGAGGAGGTCATGGATGAAGATACCCAGGGCAGCGAGATGCCAAACCCCAATCAGTGTCACATGGATGTTGAATCTAACATTGGGGCAGAGGCGTCAAGCTACCAATGGAACACCGGAAAGCCAAAACGCCCACTGGAAAACCAAGACGTCCACGCAGATGACGACGATCTTGATATGCCAGATTTTGCTGCTATGATTGCAGATTTCGAGGGCCTAGAAAAGGATATGATTGGGTACAAGGATATGCCAACCATTGATGCGGACTCCAAGAAAGAATTGTATCCAGGTTGCAAAAAGAAATATTCCAGGTTGAGTGCCACCCTGGCGCTTCTCAGATTTAAAGCAGCAAACGGTCTATCAAACAAGGGCTTCACAGAGATTTTAGGTCTTTTCAAAGAAATTCTTCCGGAAGATAATGTGCTCCCCAGAAGCACGAATGAAGCAAAGAAAATTGCTTGCCCATTGGAACTTGAAGTACAGAAGATACACGCTTGTGTGAATGATTGTATATTGTACCGTGGTGAGTAAAAAGATTTGCGTGCATGTCCCACATGCAGGCATGCACGATACAAGCGCAGGAGAGCAAAGGACAAGTACAAATTGGACGACTAGATCAAGACAGGAATCCCGTTCAAGGTTGTTTGGTACTTTCCTTTAATTCCAAGGTTGAGGCGTTTGTTTGCAAACCCTAGAGAGGCAAAGAGGTTGCAATGGCATCGTCATGAGCGAATTGCGGATAGGTTTATGAGGCACCCGAAAGATGGGGCTCAGTGGGAATTAATCGACAAAAAGTTTGAAAATTTTGCCAAGGATCCTAGAAGTATAAGGCTTGGGGAGTGTACTGACGGGATGAATCCTTTTGGCGATATGAGCACCAATCACATCACATGGCCGTGCTTCTGTGCATATATAACCTAGCTCCTTGGACGTGTATGAAGAAAAAATACATTATGATGTCAATGATTATCCAAGGCCCAAAGCAACCTAGAAATGACATCGACATTTACTTTCAGCTACTGGTAGAAGAACTACTGACAGTGTGGATAGATGTGCCTGTTGTAAAATGTTATGATGCTTACAGAAAGGAGATTTTCGATCTACATGCGATGTTGGTGCACACCATTCAAGATATGCCGGCATTAGGCAACACATTGGGGCAGAAAACAAGGGGAGATGTAGGGTGTGTCACATGCATGGATAGGACAGCTTGCAGAAGACTTCCCAACTCGCGCAAAACAGTGTATTTGCATCATCGTAGGTTCTTACGGAAAAATCACCCATACCGAAAGATGAAAGCGGAATTTGATGGTACGGCAGAGGCAGCTGTGGCCCCAAGACCCTATGAAGGGAGGTGGTCCACAACATGGCTAAAAAAATAATGTTGTGCTTGGCAAGAACCACCCTTTGACGGTGAAACTAACACCCAAGGATCAAGTGTTTAAGAAGAAATTGGTGTTCTGGAAATTACCTTACCGGGAGATTCTACGTGTACGTCACTGCATCGATGTCATGCACGTAGAGAAGAACGTATGTGAAAGCATCCTTGGTACTCTGCTCAGGATTAAAGGTAAAAGAAAGGATGGTGATGGTTCATGGCTCGATATGCTTGCTGATCAATTACAACGCAAGAGTGAATTAGAAGATGATGACAAATTCATCAAAGCTCGCCAGAGTTACAATTTTAGTACAAAAGAAGCAACACAGTTCTTCACCTATTTGTTGTCAGTTAAGACACCCTCTTCCTACTGCGCAAACATCAGAAGTCTTGTGGATTTGAGCTTAGGTAAAATGAAGTTGGGACACATGAAGTCACATGATTGCCACGTAATGTTGACACAAATCCTCCCGGTGGCCATCAGGAATCTGATGGACAAAGATATAAGAGACACACTCATTGACCTCTGTGATTTCTTTAACCAACTATGGCAGAAAGTTGTAAATCCTGAAGAGTTGGATCATATGCAAGATGATATTGCAAGAATATTGTCCAACCTAGAGATGTTTTTCCCACCGCCATTCTTTGATGTCATGGTCCATCTCACTGTGCACCTTGTCGACGAGATAAAGTATTGTGGTCTTGTGTTTCTTCGCAACATGTATCCCTTCGAGCGGTTCATGGGAATACTAAAGCGCTTTTGTCGGAACCGAAACCATCCAGAGGCAAGCATCCTTCAAGGTTATACAGCAGAGGAGGTGGTTGAGTTTTGCACCGAATACATGTAACAAAGACCTATACGTTTTCCCCTTTCTCGCCACAAGGGAAGGCTGAAAGGTAAGCCAGTGCTTGCTGGCACGCAAATGGCTGCACCCGGAGAATTGGCAGAGAAAGCCCATTTGACGGTACTGCTTAACAGCCCAGTTCTCATCGCTTATGTCGAAGAACACTTGGCGGAGATACGCCAAAGCTTCTTACCAATGGTGCCTTCATCAGAAGTGGAGATGAAGGAGCACACTAAGAAGTACGCCGAATGGCTGAAGAATTGTTTGGCACAAGGATCCATCGATGACATTGCTACGTGGTTGGCACAAAAGCCATCACCTACGGTGTTGACGTACCAAGCATATGACATAAATGGATACACGTTCTACACTGAGGAACGTGATAAGAAGACCTCGTATCAAAACAACTCTGTTCGAATAGAATGCATGACTGTAAATGAAGCTGATAAAAGGGTATACTACGGAACCATCAAAGAGAATTGGGAGCTTGACTATGTGAAAGTTAAGGTGGCACTATTCAGGTGCGCATGGATCCTTCTTGGTCAGGTAAGGATTGATGAGTACAGGAAGACCTGTGTTAACAGGACAATGATGGCAAATCACGCGGACCCATTCATTCTTGCCAGCGATGCTACCCAGATTTTCTTTGTGGAAGATCCCTTGCACAAGAACGTCCATTTATCGATGCATGGGAAGAGAAGGGTACTGGGTGTCGACGATGTTGCCGATGAGGATTAGTACGATGAATTTGATGAGTTGCCAACCAAGGAATCATGCACCCATGCAACAGAGCAGCGTAAAATCATCAAAAACCCCAAGTTCCTTCGGGGTCAACTTAATGATCCCAGTTCCCCCATGTACATGGGAATTAAGCTGTAAGACTAGTCTTTATGCCTACCCTGCAACTTAATTCATTCAATTTAGAACTGTCGCATGTACTGAATTTGTGAGTTATGCCCGGTTTTCTGTTGATGTAAGAACCGTTAATATGTTGACCTTGATATGCTATGAGCTCATGCAGTGAATATGAATTTTTTTTTGTTATTATTATTATTATTATTATATCATAGAGGTAGCACACTCAATCAATCTCACTATAGTACGTGTGAACAAAAATATGCAATCTGGTTTGCGAATAGCACACGGTTCGTTGATGAAAGCCGTGTGCCGAACAAACATCGCCACCCCGCCCACGATCTGAGTCGTGCTTTCTGATTGGCCAGAACCCAAACCGCACGGATCGTATATCTGCACCTTTAGATGCTCCCAGATCGAACGGCGATCCTCATCCCTTTCGACAGCACATGCAGTTCCGGTTGTAATTTTATTTTTATGCACAAAATGCACATTAATCTAAAAAAATGTCTTAAATATAGCTAACGATACCTGAAATGCGCCAGAAAATCAAACCCGTGGTATAATGGTGATTGCGTACCGTGGAAATTTTTATGAGGCCAAACCATGAAGTCACCGGCCACAGGAGTTTGAATTGACAAGTCTCCTTTTGGAAAACCATGATCCTTCATGTGAGATGCTCCGGTTTGGAAGGAGCGGTCATCAAAACTTGTGCCAAACTTTACCAATTTTTTTCCATGGGGACGTGAGAGCACGCCACAGGCACACATCGATTTTGATGATGTCCGAACTACATCTGAATTTTCTGTAATTAAAATACCAACTAGGCCTACGCTAGTGGCCGCACCTCGCGGCCGAAATGTTTGAAACTTCTCCCCGCTTCTCGGACAAACGGGTGAAAACTCACAAAGCGACGTGGTACGTCTCCATCGTATCTACTTTTCCAAACACTTTTGCCCTTGTTTTGGACTCTAACTTGCATGATTTGAATGGAACTAACCTGGACTGACGCTGTTTTCAGCAGAATTGCCATGGTGTTATTTTTGTGCAGAAATAAAATTTCTCGGAATGACTTGAAACTTCACGGAGAATATTTTTGGAATATATAAAAAATACTGGTGAAAGAATCAACACCAGGGGGCCCACACCCTGTCCAAGAGGGTGGAGGGCGCGCCCATCCCCCTGGGCGCCCCCCTGCCTCGTGGGCCCCTAAGGCTCCACCGACGTCAACTCTAACTCTATATATTCACGTTCGGGGAGAAAAAAATCAGAGAGAAGGATTCATCATGTTTTACGATACAGAGCCACCGCCAAGCCCTAATCTCTCTCAGGAGGGTTGATCTGGAGTGCGTTCGGGGCTCCGGAGAGGGGAATCCGTCGCCGTCGTCATCATCAACCATCCTCCATCACTAATTTCATGATGCTCACCGCCGTGCGTGAGTAATTCCATCATAGGCTTGCTGGACGGTGATGGGTTGGATGAGATTTATCATGTAATCGAGTTAGCTTTGTTAGGGTTTGATCCCTAGTATCCATTACGTTCTGAGATTGATGTTGCTATGACTTTGCTATGCTTAATGCTTGTCACTAGGGCCCGAGTGCCATGAATTCAGATGCGAACCTATTATGTTTTCATGAATATATGTGAGTTCTTGATCCTATCTTGCAAGTCAATAGTCACCTACTATGTGTTATGATCCGGTAACCCCGAAGTGACAATAATTGGGACCACTCCCGGTGATGTCCGTAGTTTGAGGAGTTCATGTATTCACTAAGTGTTAATGCTTTGGTCCGGTACTCTATTAAAAGGAGGCCTTAATATCCCTTAGTTTCCAATAGGACCCCGCTGCCACAGAAGGGTAGGACAAAAGATGTCATGCAAGTTCTTTTCCATAAGCACGTATGACTATATTCGGAATACATTCCTACATTACATTGATGAACTGGAGCTAGTTCCGTGTCACCCTATGTTATAACTGTTGCATGAGGAATCACATCCGACATAGTTATCCATCACTGATCCAATGCCTACGAGCTTTTCACATATTGATCTTTGCTTAGTTACTTTACCGTTGCCACTGTTACAATTACTACAAAACTGCTACTGTTACTTTTGCCACCGTTGCCGTGACTTCCATATTACTTTGCTACTAAATACTTTGTTGCAGATATTAAGTTTACCATGTGTGGTTGAATTGACAACTCAACTGCTAATACTTGAGAATATGCTTTGGCTCCCCTTGTGTCGAATCAAAAAATTTGGGTTGAATACTCTACCCTCGAAAACTGTTGCGATCCCCTATACTTGTGGGTTATCAAGACTATTTTCTGGCGCCGTTGCCGGGGAGCATAGCTCTATTCTTTGAGTCACTTGGGATTTATATCTGCTGATCACTATGAGGAACTTGAAAGATGAAAAAACCAAGATTTATCCCTAAACTACGAGGGGAGGTAAGAATCTGCCATCTAGCTCTTGACTTGATTCCCCTTCTGTTTTGAGTAAACTTGCGACACCTACTCCTGCTATTGATTCTGCTATGTCGCATGTTATTGATGATGCCACCTCTGCTTTGCATGATACTTATGATGGAACCACTTCTATGCTTGATAATACTGTGCCATTACGTGAATTTCTTGATGAACAACTTGCTAGGGTTAGAGAGAATGAAATTATTGAAACTGATAATATTGATGAAAGTGATGATGAAGATTCTCCCCCTAGATATGAATTGCCTGATGTGCCTGAGGGTTATGTTATGGATGAAGAAACTGCTAGAGATCTTTTTGCTTGCAAAGATAGATATGATCTTAAGAAATTGTTAGCTAAGCTGAAAGAAAAGTCTTTGAATGCTAGAATGAAATATGACCCTGCTTTTGCTACTTCTCCTATCTGTATTTCTGATAAGGATTATGATTTCTCTGTCGATCCTGAGTTAATTACTTTGGTTGAATCTGATCCTTTTTATGGCTATGAATCTGAAACTGTTGTGGCACATCTTACTAAATTAAATGATATAGCCACCCTATTCACTCATGAGGAAAAAATTTGTTGCTACTATATCCTTAAGTTATTTCCGTTCTCATTAAAGGGTGATGCTAAAACATGGTTTAATTCTCTTACTCCTGGTTGTGTGCGTAGTCCCCAGGATATGATTTATTACTTCACTGCTAAATATTTCCCCGCTCATAAGAAACAAGCTGCCTTAAGGGAAATATATAATTTTGTGCAAATTGAAGAAGAGAGTCTCCCACAAGCTTGGGGGAGGCTTCTCCAATTACTTAACGCTTTGCCTAATCATCCTCTCAAGAAAAATGAAATAGTTGATATCTTTTATAATGGACTAACCGATGCTTCCACTGAAATTTTATAATAGTCCTTTCGATAAGTAAGAGTGTCGAACCCAACGAGGAGCAGAAGGAAATGACAAGCGGTTTTCAGCAAGGTATTTTCTGCAAGCACAGAAATTACAGGTAACAGATAGTTTTGTGATAGGGTAATTTGTAACAGGTAGCAAGTAACAAGGGCAAATAAAGTGCAGCAAGATGGCCCAATCCTTTTTGTAGAAAAGGACAAGCCTGGACAAACTCTTATATAGAGAAAAGCGCTCCCGAGGACACATGGGAATTATCGTCAAGCTAGTTTTCATCACGCTCATATGATTCACGTTTGGTACTTTGATAATTTGATATGTGGGTGGACCGGTGCTTAGGTGCTGTCCTAATTGGACAAGCATCCCACTTATGATTAACCCCTATTGCAAGCATCCGCAACGACAAAAGAAGTATTAAGGTAAACCTAACCATAGCATGAAACATATGGATCCAAATCAGCCCCTTACGAAACAACGCATAAACTAGGGTTTAAGATTCTGTCACTCTAGCAACCCATCATCTACTTATTACTTCCCAATTCCTTCCTCTAGGCCAAAACAATGGTGAAGTTGAAGGAAATATGCCCTAGAGGCAATAATAAAGTTATTATTTATTTCCTTATATCATGATAAATGTTTATTATTCATGCTAGAATTGTATTAACCGGAAACATAATACTTGTGTGAATACATAGACAAACAGAGTGTCACTAGTATGCCTCTACTTGACTAGGTCGTTGATCAAAGATGGTTATGTTTCCTAGCCATAGACATGAGTTGTCATTTGATTAACGGTGCTACCAAACAGAGTGTGCTACCAAACGTCACAACGTAACTGGGTGATTATAAAGGTGCTCTATAGGTGTCTCCAAAGGTACTTGTTGGGTTGGCGTATTTCGAGATTAGGATTTGTCACTCTGATTGTCGGAGAGGTATCTCTGGGCCCACTCAGTAATACACATCACTATAAGCCTTGCAAGCATTGTAACTAATGAGTTAGTTGCAGGATGATGTATTACGGAACGAGTAAAGAGACTTGCCAGTAACAAGATTGAACTAGGTATCGAGATACCGACGATCGAATCTCGGGCAAGTAACATACTGATAACAAAGGGAACAACGTATGTTGTTATGCGGTCTGACCGATAAAGATCTTCGTAGAATATGTGGGAACCAATATGAGCATCCAGGTTCCGCTATTGGTTATTGACCGGAGAGTTGTCTCGGTCATGTCTACATAGTTCTCGAACCCGTAGGGTCCGCACGCTTAACGTTACGATGACAGTTATATTATGAGTTTATATGTTTTGATGTACCGAAGGTTGTTCGGAGTCCTGGATGTGATCACGGACATAACGAGCAGTCTCGAAATGGTCGAGACATAAAGATTGATATATTGGAAGCCTATGTTTGGATATCGGAAGTGTTCCGGGTGAAATCGGGATTTTTCCGGAGTCCCGGGAGGTTACCGGAACCCCCCGGTAACTTAATGGGCCTTAGTGGGCCTAGGTGGAAGAGAGGAGAGGAGGCCAGGGCAGGGCCGCACGCCCATCCCCCCAGTCCGAATAGGACAAGGAGAGGGGGGCGGCGCCCCCCCTTTCCTTCCTCCCCTCCACCTCTTCCCCCTCTCTCTCCTAGTCCAACATGGAAAAGGGGGGGAGTCCTACACCCGGTAGGAGTAGGACACCTCCTGGCACGCCTCTCCCCTTGGCCGGCCGAACCCCCCTTGCTCCTTTATATACGGGGGCAGGGGGCACCTCTAAACACACAATTGATCATTGATCTCTTAGCCGTGTGCGGTGCCCCCCTCCACCATATTACACCTCGATACTATCGTAGCGGTGCTTAGGCGAAGCCCTGCGTCGGTAGAACATCATCATTGTCACCATGCCGTCGTGCTGACGAAACTCTCCCTCAACACTCACCTGGATCGGAGTTCGAGGGACGTCATCGAGCTGAACGTGTGCTGAACTCGGAGGTGTCGTGCGTTCGGTACTTGATCGGTCGGATCGTGAAGACGTACAACTACATCAACCGCGTTGTGTTAACGCTTGCGCTTTCGGTCTACGAGGGTATGTAGACAACACTCTCCCCTCTCGTTGCTATGCATCACCATGATCTTGCGTGTGCGTAGGAATTTTTTTGAAATTACTACGTTCCCCAACAGTAGCATCCGAGCCTGGTTTTATGCGTTGAAGTTATATGCACGAGTAGAACACAAGTGAGTTGTGGGTGATATAAGTCATACTGCTTACTAGCATGTCATATTTTTGTTCAGCGGTATTGTGAGATGAAGCGGCCCGGACCGACATTACGCGTACGCTTACGCGAGACTGGTTTCACCGTTGCGAGCACTCGTTGCTTAAAGGTGACTGGCGGATGTCTGTCTCTCTCACTTTAGTTGAACCGAGTGTGGCTACGCCCGGTCCTTGCGAAGGTTAAAACAGCACCAACTTGACAAACTATCGTTGTGGTTTTGATGCGTAGGTAAGAACGGTTCTTGCTAAGCCCGTAGCAGCCACGTAAAACTTGCAACAATAAAGTAGAGGACGTCTAACTTGTTTTTGCAGGGCATGTTGTGATGTGATATGGTCAAGACATGATGCTGAATTTTATTGTATGAGATGATCATGTTTTGTAACCGAGTTATCGGCAACTGGCAGGAGCCATATGGTTGTCGCTTTATTGTATGCAATGCAATCGCCATGTAATTGTTTTACTTTATCACTAAGCGGTAGCGATAGTCGTAAAAGCAATAGTTGGCGAGACGACAACGATGCTACGATGGAGATCAAGGTGTCGTGCCGGTGATGATGGTGATCATGATGGTGGTTTGGAGATGGAGATCACAAGCACAAGATGATGATGGCCATATCATATCACTTATATTGATTGCATGTGATGTTTATCTTTTATGCATCTTATCTTGCTTTGATTGACGGTAGCATTATAAGATGATCTCTCACTAAATTTCAAGATAAAAGTGTTCTCCCTGAGTATGCACCTGTGACGCCCGGATAATTAAGCTACAGTGATCCCCTGCTAATGATGCCATGTCACCGCGGTTACTGTTGTTAAACTCTCGATAGTTCAGAACTGAAACAAATTCAAAATTTAAATAAAAGCAAGCAATAAAAGTTTTCAAATATTAAAACTAAAATGTTCGGAGTGAACCAAATATTGCATAGGTAATTATGATGGAGAAATCACACTTTTATAAAATGTTTAAATACTCTAAAATGAATAAAACAGTAGCAAATACAATTATTTAAATGCTTTAAAAATAATAAACATCTTCAAAACTAAATTGTTATAAGTATTAAACTATTGTGGCAGTGGCATAATTTGTAAAATCTATTTAGGTGTCACTTTGGTAATTTACTAAAACAAGATAAAAGAGAAACTGGAAATAAAACAGAAAAGACAAATAAATATAAAGTAAAAAGAAAGCAAAAGAAAAGAAACCCCCCGGCTCCCCAAGGGCCTTGGCCCACTGGCCCCGCTGGCTAGCTAGCCCAGCCCAGCCCAGCCAGCCCAACTCCCCCTCCCCGGCCGTCTTCCCTGTTCCAGCGACCGCATCGCCACAGGGGCGAGACCCCGCCGGATCACCTCGCCGGCATCGCCGCGAGAGGATAAGGCCTCCACCTCCCGCGACGCCTAGGGCACCTCCACTCCCCCCTCTCTCTCCCTCTCTCTCTCTCGCCTGCGCTCTCTCCCCTCCTCGTCCGCCTGGGCCGCGCCTCTCCGTCACCGCTCACCGCACTCCACCGCGGCCACCGGCCGACCTTCGCCTCGCCGACGTGCCCCAAGGCTCTGCCTCGACCTCCTCATCCTCCCCGCCGAGCCACGCGGACCGGGACAGCCCCACAGCACCACCGCGACCTCTTCTTCCTCCTCTGCCCCGACCCCGGCCGTCGTTGATTCGCTCCCCCGAGCCTCCCCCGAGCCCATGATTGCACACCTGCAGGCTCCAAGTGAGCCTCTGTTTCCTTCCCCCCTCCCTGCGGCACCCCATTCGCCCGTAGCCGCCGCTCCACTGGTACTAGCACGCATCGCCGCCGACGAGCTCGCCTCCGTGGCCATCGCCACTGTCACGTGCGGCTGAACCTCGCATCGAGCTCCTAGAGCTCGTGTGAGCCTGAGCCACCACTAACGCGCCTCCCCGTGTTGTGCAACTCCGGTTCCACTGACAACCGACTCCGTTGTCCGCCGGCGACGACCTAGCGCACGGCACCGGCCTTTTCAGCTCGCGCTCGTGCCGTAGATCGACGCGGAACCTTGCTCCCGTTCGAACACAACCAACCGCCGTCGTTTTGGCCGCCGGACGACGATTTCCGACCATCCCCGACGCGCGCCGCCGCGCGATTTGGTCGCCGGAGCTCTCTCCGGCGCCGACGCCGACGTGGCTCAGTGGCCCCCGCCCCTGGGTCGCTGACCCGTGGGTCCCTGGGGCCCGGCTGCCCTGTTGACTTTAGTCAACTGCTGACTGGGCAGCCCAGAGCCACTGACAGGCAGGCCCCGCTCCTTTAATAAATGTTTTAATAATTAAAACTTATTTAGTAAACTAATTAGACACTGACAGGTGGGGCCTACTAGCTAATTAACTTAGTTTAGTTAAATTAACCACTGTTAATTAGTCCAGTCACTGACCAGTGGGACCCACTGGACCCACAGGTCAGTTTTGACCTGGTCAGCGTGTCTGTTGACCGCTGACGTCATCCCCACGCAATGCTGACGTCATATTCCTTTTCTGTTAATATAAATAATTCCAGAATATTGTTAAATCTTTCAAAAATCATATAAAATAATCCGTAGCTCGGATGAAAATGTTTTCTATATGAAAGTTGCTCAGAAAAATCCAACGAATCCGAATACGAGGTCCGTTCGTTTGTCACATGCCTCTAGCATGCTGAACATGGAACTTTCCCCCTCCGGTCATCTGTCTGGCATAGGTCCGGAACCGGGAAAACATTCCCGGTTGAATTTCCCCCTTCACCTATTCGTGTAGACATACGCTAGGTCACACCCGACACGTCATATTACCACGTTATGCTTTGTGATGCTATGTTTGCTTTATATTTACTGTTTCTTCCCCCTCTTCTCTCCGGTAGACCTCGAGACCGATGCTGCCCCTGTGATCGACTACGTCGACGACAACCCCCTCCTTGCCAGAGCAACCAGGCAAGCCCCCCCCCTTGATCACCAGATATCGCCTACTCTACTCTCTACTACTTGCATTAGAGTAGTGTAGCATGTTACTGCTTTCGATTAATCCTATTCTGTTGCATAGCCTGTTATTGTTGCTACAGTTGTTTCCCTTACCTGCTATCCTACTGCTTAGTATAGGATGCTAGTTTTCCATCAGTGGCCCTACATTCTTGTCCGTCTGCTGTGCTATACTATCGGGCCGTGATCACCTGGGCGGTGATCACGGGTATATACTATATACATTATATACATGACACATGTGGTGACTAAAGTCGGGTCGGCTCGAGGAGTACCCGCAAGTGATTCTGATGAGGGGGCTGAAAGGACAGGTGGCTCCACCCCGGTAGAGGTGGGCCTGGGTTCCTGACGGCCCCCGACTGTTATTTTGTGGCGGAGCGACAGGGCAGGTTGAGACCGCCTAGGTGAGAGGTGGGCCTGGCCCTGGTCGGCGTTCGCGGTTACTTAACACGCTTAACGAGATCTTGGTATTTGATCTGAGTCTGGCCATTTGGTCTATACGCACTAACCATCTACGTGGGAGTAGTTATGGGTATCCCGACGTCGTGGTATCAGCCGAAGCTCTTTTGACGTCAGCAACTGAGTGGCGCGCGCCGCATTGGACCGTAAGCTCGCGCTTGTATTAAGGGGGCTAGGTCTGCTTCCGGCCGCGTACGCAACGTGCAGGTGTGCATAGGGCGATGGGCCCAGACCCCTGCGCGCATAGGTTTAGACCGGCGTGCTGACCTCTCTGTTGAGCCTAGGTGGGGCTGCGACGTGTTGATCTTACGAGGCCGGGCATGACCCAGAAAAGTGTGTCCGGCCAAATGGGATCGAGCGTGTTGGGTTATGTGGTGCACCCCTGCAGGGAAGTTTATCTATTCGAATAGCCGTGTCCCTCGGTAAAAGGACGACCCGGAGTTGTACCTTGACCTTATGACAACTAGAACTGGATACTGAATAAAATACACCCTTCCAAGTGCCAGATACAACCCGGTGATCGCTCTCTAACAGGGCGACGAGGAGGGGATCGCCGGATAGGATTATGCTATGCGCTGCTACTTGGAGGACTACAATCTACTCTCTTCTACATGCTGCAAGATGGAGGTGGCCTGAAGCGTAGTCTTCGACAGGACTAGCTATCCCCCTCTTATTCTGGCATTCTGCAGTTCAGTCCACTGATATGCCCCTTACACATATACCCATGCATATGTAGTGTAGCTCCTTGCTTGCGAGTACTTTGGATGAGTACTCACGGTTGCTTTTCCCCCTCTTTTCCCCTTTCTATACCTGATTGTCGCAACCAGATGCTGGAGTCCAGGAGCTAGAGATCCCGAGGATGATTCTACATGGAGTTCGGCTTCGAGGAGTAGTTAGGAGGTCCCGGGCAGGAGGCCTTGCCTTTTCGATCGTTGCTACTTTTGTGCTAGCCTTCTTAAGGCAAACTTGTTTAACTTATGTCTGTACCCAGATATTATTGCTTCCGCTGACTCGTCTATGATCGAGCACTTGTATTCGAGCCCTCGAGGCCCCTGGCTTGTATTATGATGCTTGTATGACTTATTTATGTTTTAGAGTTGTGTTGTGATATCTTCCCGTGAGTCCCTGGTCTTGATCGTACACATTTGCGTGCATGATTAGTGTACGGTCAAATCGGGGGCGTCACAAGTTGGTATCAGAGCCAACTGCCTGTAGGAATCCCCCTTTCCAACTCCTTGGCCGAAGTCGAGTCTAGTCATTGAAAAACTTTTACTAACATGGTTGTGTGGCTTACGGGCCCACGTTGCCATTGGGTGGTACTAGGATCTTTTACTCCTTGTCTATACTCTGGGACTCTGATCTCTTTCTACTCGGGTTAAATGAATTTTGCTAAATCTAACATTAGGATCTCGTTATCACTTTCACCCGGAGAGCCCCTTATTACTGATGATCGTCTGCTGCCCGAGAAGACCCTGAAGATACTCTCCGCTGATAACCCGAGAACTTGTGTTTATCGCTTTTGCAATTCCCTTTCATCGATAAACTCCTATGGATAACCACGTATACTCGCCACTCATACAATGTTTCCCAGTTGATCTTGTTATTACAAGATACCCCGAAATTCTCTTTGCTGCTCCGAGAATCTTTTGAGCTTACTGCCTTGCTATTCTTTGCCACATGAATACCCCTACGGATAATTTCTAGCACTTACCGAGTATCCGGTCATCCCCAGTTGATTCAAGTATTTCACAAAAGTGTTCAAAATACTATTCGATCTTCCGAAAATCCTCAGGAGCCTATTGCTCTCGAAATTCTTGTTTGCTTGCATTATGGTTAATCCCATAAGTCTCGTAATCTTATTGGCATCTCTTGTCATTATCATTTTGAGTCCGTTGATTCAATTTGTTGCGAATGCTCGCAATCCTCAATCATATCCTAGAATTCATTCTTCCGGCTCAGACGTCATTTTAAACGTGAGCTGGATCTCGACCTATCAAATTGCCATCGATTGTACCCCTAAGCCTACTCAACTTATCCATCCTTGATCAGAGCGTTGCTTCTGACCCCCCTGAGTTGGAAATCATAATTCTTTTGCATTTGAACTTTGAGTTAGTCAGTTGTTTCTATAATCAGATCTCCTGGCATTCTTCTTCCTCTGGTTGAGTACTGATGCTCACATCAGATCCTTTGTGGACCATCGGTTCCTTTGTTGGATTTTATCCGACAGTGTCCTTCCTATTGAATAACCTTGTGAGCCTTTCCATGGGTATATAATGCCTTTGGTAAATTGTATCATCTGATTTTGAACAATGCTCTTCTTTCGAGCTTGTAATATTTACTCCGAAGTTTGTGGTATATGTTCCTAAGATGCCCCGATGGATTGAACCTATGTCTTCCTTAATCTGTGTGAACCCGAAAGTTTCCCAAGGTTCATACTCCTCTGGTAATTCACCAGGTAGGTCTTCGCACTCAAAATTATTTTAATAGAGCAGTGAATGAAAGGTTATGCATTGAAGAAGTGGGAGTCGACCTTGAACTTTGTGTTCATGCCCATGGACACGATGTATACCTTATCATGGAAGCTTCTCTTAAAATAATTATCCCCTTGTAATAAGTTCATCTGGTATCCGTGGACGTCGTTCCGACCATGTTCTCCTTTAAATACCATTTCTCGTACAAGTTTAAGCACTTGTCTTCTGTAAGAGCAATACCCCAGTCCAACCTCTACTTTGGTTTGTCGTCGAGTATTACCCCCTGGTATCTCGAGATTATCACGGAACTTCATAACTTCTTATGAGCCATCAAGTATTACATTCTCATGGATTCCAATTTTTCACGGGCTCCGAGTTATTAAACACTCAAGGACATCGATAACTGAATCGAGTCCGCATCATGATTAAACAACTCTTAATAATCTCCTTTGTTTACGAGTTCGTACTCGATCACGTCATTCCCTAGCCTGCTCGGCTATGTTATTATCATGCCGATTTTAACTGTGCTACCTGGTCTTTATTCCCGGAGCACCACCTTCGACGCTGAGCTAAGCTTACGTCGATTTTCCTCGTCATATCATTTCGCCTTGAACAGCAAGTTTGATTTCGAGTTTGTGTCGTACCCCTGGTTCCAATAACTTTTCGCTTCATCATTCCTTTGACTTGATGTCATCGCCGATCGATTACCTCTTCATAAATTCTCGCTACAAATGTGTCGTGAACATCATCAACATTCTGAGCTCTTCCAAATATCTATCGAGTTCTGGATGAGAAATACCATCCTTGCCCTTGATGATTTGTTTTATCATCGACCATTTTATCACCTTCCATTCAACACAAACTTGTTCGTGTTTTGTGTTGTACCTTGATTTCCTTGCTATCTAGCTTATGATATGTTCTACCTTGGAGTATTACCATCTTTTATGTCAAGTATGTCGTAAGAATTTCACCACCTCGTATGACATCTTGGTACAGTGATACTTCTCCCCATCACCATTCTTTCTTGGTCCCCGTGTTGTTTCTAAAAGGAATACCGACCAATGGTCTGTGATGTGTAAATTCTAAACTTCTAGCAACCCTATTGCTTTGAAGTTATTGGTCTATAGTTTCATTCTACGCCTATGGCTTAATGAATCATCATTCGGACATTGATTGTGCTACCTAGCCCATATTTCGGGTGCACATTTCAACCAATGTTTAACTGTGTATGTTTTCCTCGAGCATGCATCATTAAGTCATTCGATCTAGCTAATGTTATCTCCTTGTTCACATAGGGATGGAAATCCATCTTTTGGAAATCTCAATGGATTGTCGCTGAGTCAATCAGTCACCTCCTCACCTCTCCTTGATGTAATGATGAACCCTTGTCCGGAACTCGCTTCCATAGTTCATCTCCCGAGAATCTCCGATGTCGTTTCGACAATTTGTGTTGCACCTTTCTTCTCAGGCATCCTGAGTCTGAGTTATCCTGACACCAATCAGATCTGAATCTCGGTCAGATATGATGGTTGGAACATATTTCCAAGAGTTATAACATTGGCCTATTTATGACCCGGTAAGGTGATGATACCCAGCACACCTGGCGGGAGGACCTATTGTTATAAGTTTTCCCTTTTAGCAAGGTTAGCTATTCTTCCATGAGGAAATTGTAAGACTTATTCTATAAGTTGTTCCTGATGGATCCTTTTTGTTTCCAAGGTCTGATCTTCCCCTGTTGACCATGTCAATGCTACCTCGAAGCATGTCTATGGTACTCCGATTTTCAACAGGAACATTTGAAGCCCAATGCTAAATGTTTCCTGCTCAATTATCCAAACACCGTTGTATGGGTAATGTCATGAAATTTCTCTCCCCTACCTAAAGAGTTTTCTACATTATATCCTGTCATGAATATCATGCTCAGCTTGTCCTTGGGAAGGATATAACCTTGAAATATGTGTTTAAACACATTTTCCTTTCCATTCTTCTGTTTAATCTGATAATCATATTTTCCTTTCCATTGTGTGAACTATATGATCTAAGCAGTAATATTCTCCTGCTTATGTAACCTTTCTGGTGAACTATATGATCTAAGCAGTAATATTCTCCTGCTTATGTAAACACCTCGGTGTACAACTCTGACAGTAAGACCTTGTTATTATTGTTGGTGACATTTCGGTAACCACCGATGGACGAGAACTTTGCCTAATGGTCCGCCTCGTTTCAACGAGCAGGAAAATGGTTCTCTTCGTCCCTCGCCCTTGGTACCGACGATGTTGCTGACATATAACTGACAGGCTACCCTCTGCCATGCCTTACTATCATGATCGTGCAAGATGTCATCGCCCTTCCTACTTTTAACCCACATGGTGGGCCCATAACCCACAGTTCCACAGGATCGAAACCTGACTCTTATGTACCCCCCTGTTTCCAAGGTTGTTCCTCGCACCTGGCCTCGTATGTAATTCACGAGCCACCTTCAGGTCTGATATCGGACACAATACTTATTCCCGTTGCTTTGACCCTTTCACGCCCTATAACAGGCATCGAACGATTGCCTGCCCGCTCGAAACTTCCCAGGTTACCTCCTTACTTTGCTCTCGATATTTTCTTAAGTTTCGATTCGAGGGTTACTTTTCGCCACCTTCCTCGATGTTGTCGACACGATAGACAACCTTGTCGAGGCCCGTTCTCCCAGAATGCCCACCCTTTATTCTTTCGTAAGTACGATGGAGTTCCTGAAGAAAGGACGCCGACTTCATCATGATGACCGAAGCAGAGAAATGAAGACATCAATGTATTGGACCGGCCTCTTCCAGAAGTGCAAGCCAGGATGAGAAGACCCGCTAGATTCGTTACCAAACCTTCCCCCCTTACTCCCCTCTTAAATCTCGGGACGAGATTTCTTGTAGTGCAGGAGAATTGTGATGCCCGGATAATTAAGCTACAGTGATCCCCTGCTAATGATGCCATGTCACCGCGGTTACTGTTGTTAAACTCTCGATAGTTCAGAACTGAAACAAATTCAAAATTTAAATAAAAGCAAGCAATAAAAGTTTTCAAATATTAAAACTAAAATGTTCGGAGTGAACCAAATATTGCATAGGTAATTATGATGGAGAAACCACACTTTTATAAAATGTTTAAATACTCTAAAATGAATAAAACAGTAGCAAATACAATTATTTAAATGCTTTAAAAATAATAAACATCTTCAAAACTAAATTGTTATAAGTATTAAACTATTGTGGCAGTGGCATAATTTGTAAAATCTATTTAGGTGTCACTTTGGTAATTTACTAAAACAAGATAAAAGAGAAACTAGAAATAAAACAGAAAAGACAAATAAATAAAAAGTAAAAAGAAAGCAAAAGAAAAGAAACCCCCCGGCTCCCCAAGGGCCTTGGCCCACTGGCCCCGCTGGCCAGCTAGCCCAGCCCAGCCCAGCCAGCCCAACTCCCCCTCCCCGGCCGTCTTCCCTGTTCCAGCGACCACATCGCTACAGGGGCGAGACCCCGCCGGATCACCTCGCCGGCATCGCCGCGAGAGGATAAGGCCTCCACCTCCCGCGACGCCTCGGGCACCTCCACTCCCCCCTCTCTCTCCCTCTCTCTCTCTCGCCTGCGCTCTCTCCCCTCCTCGTCCGCCTGGGCCGCGCCTCTCCGTCACCGCTCACCGCACTCCACCGCGGCCACCGGCCGACCTTCGCCTCGCCGACGTGCCCCAAGGCTCTGCCTCGACCTCCTCATCCTCCCCGCCGAGCCACGCGGACCGGGACAGCCCCACAGCACCACCGCGACCTCTTCTTCCTCCTCTGCCCCGACCCCGGCCGTCGTCGATTCGCTCCCCCGAGCCTCCCCCGAGCCCATGATTGCACACCTGCAGGCTCCCAGTGAGCCTCTGTTTCCTTCCCCCCCTCCCTGCGGCACCCCGTTCGCCCGTAGCCGCCGCTCCACTGGTACTAGCACGCATCGCCGCCGACGAGCTTGCCTCCGTGGCCATCGCCACTGTCACGTGCGGCTGAACCTCACATCGAGCTCCTAGAGCTCGTGTGAGCCTGAGCCACCACTAGCGCGCCTCCCCGTGCTGTGCAACTCCGGTTCCACTGACAACCGACTCCGTTGTCCGCCGGCGACGACCTAGCGCACGGCACCGGCCTTTTCAGCTCGCGCTCGTGCCGTAGATCGACGCGGAACCTTGCTCCCGTTCGAACGCAACCAACCGCCGTCGTTTTGGCCACCGGACGACGATTTCCGACCATCCCCGACGCGCGCCGCCGCGCGATTTGGTCGCCGGAGCTCTCTCCGGCGCCGACGCCGACGTGGCTCTGTGGCCCCCGCCCCTGGGTCGCTGACCCGTGGGCCCCTGGGGCCCGGCTGCCCTGTTGACTTTAGTCAACTGCTGACTGGGCAGCCCAGAGCCACTGACAGGCAGGCCCCGCTCCTTTAATAAATGTTTTAATAATTAAAACTTATTTAGTAAACTAATTAGACACTGACAGGTGGGGCCTACTAGCTAATTAACTTAGTTTAGTTAAATTAACCACTGTTAATTAGTCCAGTCACTGACCAGTGGGACCCACTGGACCCACAGGTCAGTTTTGACCTGGTCAGCGTGTCTGTTGACCGCTGACGTCATCCCCACGCAATGCTGACGTCATATTCCTTTTCTGTTAATATAAATAATTCCAGAATATTGTTAAATCTTTCAAAAATCATATAAAATAATCCGTAGCTCGGATGAAAATGTTTTCTATATGAAAGTTGCTCAGAAAAATCCAACGAATCCGAATACGCGGTCCGTTCGTTTGTCACATGCCTCTAGCATGCTGAACATGGAACTTTCCCCTCCGGTCATCTGTCTGGCACAGGTCCGGAACCGGGAAAACATTCCCGGTTGAATTTCCCCCTTCACCTATTCGTGTAGACATACGTTAGGTCACACCCGACACGTCGTATTACCACGTTATGCTTTGTGATGCTATGTTTGCTTTATATTTACTGTTTCTTCCCCCTCTTCTCTCCGGTAGACCCCGAGACCGATGCTGCCCCTGTGATCGACTACGTCGACGACAACCCCCTCCTTGCCAGAGCAACCAGGCAAGCCCCCCCCCTTGATCACCAGATATCGCCTACTCTCTCTATACTGCTTGCATTAGAGTAGTGTAGCATGTTACTGCTTTCGATTAATCCTATTCTGTTGCATAGCCTGTCATTGTTGCTACAGTTGTTCCCTTACCTGCTATCCTACTGCTTAGTATAGGATGCTAGTTTTCCATCAGTGGCCCTACATTCTTGTCCGTCTGCTGTGCTATACTATCGGGCCGTGATCACCTGGGCGGTGATCACGGGTATATACTATATACATTATATACATGACACATGTGGTGACTAAAGTCGGGTCGGCTCGAGGAGTACCCGCAAGTGATTCTGATGAGGGGGCTGAAAGGACAGGTGGCTCCACCCCGGTAGAGGTGGGCCTGGGTTCCTGACGGCCCCCGACTGTTACTTTGTGGCGGAGCGACAGGGCAGGTTGAGACCACCTAGGAGAGAGGTGGGCCTGGCCCTGGTCGGCGTTCGCGGATACTAACACGCTTAACGAGTTCTTGGTATTTGATCTGAGTCTGGCCATTTGGTCTATACGCACTAACCATCTACGTGGGAGTAGTTATGGGTATCCCGACGTCGTGGTATCAGCCGAAGCTCTTTTGACGTCAGCAACTGAGTGGCGCGCGCCGCATTGGACCGTAAGCTCGCGCTTGTATTAAGGGGGCTAGGTCTGCTTCCGGCCGCGTACGCAACGTGCAGGTGTGCATAGGGCGATGGGCCCAGACCCCTGCGCGCATAGGTTTAGACCGGCGTGCTGACCTCTCTGTTGAGCCTAGGTGGGGCTGCGACGTGTTGATCTTACGAGGCCGGGCATGACCCAGAAAAGTGTGTCCGGCCAAATGGGATCGAGCGTGTTGGGTTATGTGGTGCACCCCTGCAGGGAAGTTTATCTATTCGAATAGCCGTGTCCCTCGGTAAAAGGACGACCCGGAGTTGTACCTTGACCTTATGACAACTAGAACTGGATACTGAATAAAATACACCCTTCCAAGTGCCAGATACAACCCGGTGATCGCTCTCTAACAGGGCGACGAGGAGGGGATCGCCGGATAGGATTATGCTATGCGCTGCTACTTGGAGGACTACAATCTACTCTCTTCTACATGCTGCAAGATGGAGGTGGCCTGAAGCGTAGTCTTCGACAGGACTAGCTATCCCCCTCTTATTCTGGCATTCTGCAGTTCAGTCCACTGATATGCCCCTTACACATATACCCATGCATATGTAGTGTAGCTCCTTGCTTGCGAGTACTTTGGATGAGTACTCACGGTTGCTTTTCCCCTCTTTTCCCCTTTCTATACCTGATTGTCGCAACCAGATGCTGGAGTCCAGGAGCTAGAGATCCCGAGGATGATTCTACATGGAGTTCGGCTTCGAGGAGTAGTTAGGAGGTCCCGGGCAGGAGGCCTTGCCTTTTCGATCGTTGCTACTTTTGTGCTAGCCTTATTAAGGCAAACTTGTTTAACTTATGTCTGTACCCAGATATTATTGCTTCCGCTGACTCGTCTATGATCGAGCACTTGTATTCGAGCCCTCGAGGCCCCTGGCTTGTATTATGATGCTTGTATGACTTATTTATGTTTTAGAGTTGTGTTGTGATATCTTCCCGTGAGTCCCTGGTCTTGATCGTACACATTTGCGTGCATGATTAGTGTACGGTCAAATCGGGGGCGTCACAGCACCGTTGCCAAAGTTCGTCATGCCCAGACACCACGTGATGATCGGGTGTGATAAGCTCTACGTCCATCTACAACGGGTGCAAGCCAGTTTTGCACACGCAGAATACTCAGGTTAAACTTGAAGAGCCTAGCATATGCAGATATGGCCTCGGAACACTGAGACCGAAAGGTCGAGCGTGAATCATATAGTAGATATGATCAACATAGTGATGTTCACCATTGAAAACTACTCCAATTCACGTGATGATCGGTTATGGTTTAGTTGATTTGGATCACATAATCACTTAGATGATTAGAGGGATGTCTATCTAAGTGGGAGTTCTTAAGTAATATGATTAATAGAACTTAAATTTATCATGAACTTAGTACCTGATAGTATCTTGCTTGTCTATGTTAATTGTAGATAGATGGCCTGTGCTGTTGTTCCGTTGAATTTTAATTTGTTCCTTGAGAAAGCAAAGTTGAAAGATGATGGTAGCAATTATATGGACTGGGTCCGTAACTTGAGGATTATCCTCATTGCTGCACAGAAGAATTACGTCCTGGAAGCACCGCTGGGTGCCAGGCCTGCTGCAAGAGCAACACCAGAGGTTATGAACGTCTGGCAGAGCAAAGCTGATGACTACTCGATAGTTCAATGTGCCATGCTTTACGGCTTAGAACCGGGTCTTCAACAACGTTTTGAACGTCATGGAGCAGATGAGATGTTCCAGGAGTTGAAGTTAATATTTCAAGCAAATGCCCGGATTGAGAGATATGAAGTCTCCAATAAGTTCTACAGCTGCAAGATGGAAGAGAATAGTTCTGTCAGTGAGCATATACTAAAAATGTCTGGGTATAACAATCACTTGATTCAACTGGGAGTTAATCTTCCGGATGACAGCGTCATTGACAGAATTCTTCAATCACTGCCACCAAGCTACAAGAGCTTTGTGATGAACTATAACATGCAAGGGATGAATAATACAATTCCCGAGCTCTTCGCAATGCTAAAGGCAGCGGAGGGAGAAATCAAAAAGGAGCATCAAGTATTGATGGTCAATAAGACCACTAGTTTCAAGAAAAAGGGCAAAGGGAAGAAGAAGGGGAACTTCAAGAAGAACAGCAAGCAAGTTGCTGTTCAGGAGAAGAAACCCAAATCTGGACCTAAGCCTAAGACTGAGTGCTTCTACTGCAAGCAGACTGGTCACTGGAAGCGGAACTGCCCCAAGTATTTGGTGGATAAGAAGGATGGCAAGGTGAACAAAGGTATATGTGATATACATGTTATTGATGTGTACCTTACCAGAGCTCGCAGTAGCACCTGGGTATTTGATACTGGTTCTATTGCTAATATTTGCAACTCGAAACAAGGACTACAGATTAAGCAAACACTGGCCAAGGACGAGGTGACGATGCGCTTGGGAAACGGTTCCAAAGTCGATGTGATCGCCGTCGGCACGCTACCTCTACATCTACCTTCGGGATTAGTATTAGACCTAAATAATTGTTATTTGGTGCCAGCGTTGAGCATGAACATTATATCTGGATCTTGTTTGATGCGAGACGGTTATTCATTTAAATCAGAGAATAATGGTTGTTCTATTTATATGAGTAATATCTTTTATGGTCATGCACCCTTGAAGAGTGGTCTATTTTTAATGAATCTCGGTAGTAGTGACACACATATTCATAATGTCGAAGCCAAAAGATGCAGAGTTGATAATGATAGTGCAACTTATTTGTGGCACTGCCGTTTAGGTCATATCGGTGTAAAGCGCATGAAGAAACTCCAAAATGATGGACTTTTGGAATCACTTGATTATGAATCACTTGGTACTTGCGAACCGTGTCTCATGGGCAAGATGACTAAAAACACCGTTCTCCGGAACTATGGAGAGAGCAACTGATTTGTTGGAAATCATACATACAGATGTATGTGGTCCGATGAATATTGAGGCTCGTGGCGGATATCGTTATTTTCTCACCTTCACACATGATTTGAGCAGATATGGGTATATCTACTTAATGAAACATAAGTCTGAAACATTTGAAAAGTTCAAAGAATTTCAGAGCGAAGTTGAAAATCATCGTAACAAGAAAATAAAGTTTCTACGATCAGATCGTGGAGGAGAATATTTGAGTTACGAGTTTGGCCTACATTTGAAACAATGCGGAATAGTTTCGCAACTCACGCCACCCGGAACACCACAACGTAATGGTGTGTCCGAACATCGTAATCGTACTTTACTAGATATGGTGCGATCTATGATGTCTCTTACTGATTTACCGCTATCGTTTTGGGGTTATGCTTTAGAGACGGCTGCATTCACTCTAAATAGGGCACCATCAAAATCCGTTGAGACGATGCCTTATGAACTATGGTTTGGCAAGAAACCAAAGTTGTCGTTTCTTAAAGTTTGGGGTTGCGATGCTTATGTGAAGAAACTTCAACCTGATAAGCTCGAACCTAAATCGGAGAAATGTGTCTTCATAGGATACCCAAAGGAGACTGTTGGGTACACCTTCTATCATAGATCCGAAGGCAAGACATTCGTTGCTAAGAATGGATCCTTCTAGAGAAGGAGTTTCTCTCGAAAGAAGTGAGTGGGAGGAAAGTAGAACTTGATGAGGTAACTGTACCTGCTCCCTTATTGGGAAGTATATCATCACAGAAACCAGTTTCTGCGACACCTACACCAATTAGTGAGGAAGTTAACGATAATAATCATGAAACTTCAGATCAAGTTATTACTGAACCTCGTAGGTTAACCAGATTAAGATCCGCACCAGAGTGGTACGGTAATCCTGTTCTGGAGGTTATGTTACTAGACCATGACGAACCTACGAACTATGAAGAAGCGATGGTGAGCCCAGATTCCGCAAAATGGCTTGAGGCCATGAAATCCGAGATGGGATCCATGTATGAGAACAAAGTATGGACTTTGGTTGACTTGCCCGATGATCGGCAAGCCATTGAAAATAAATGGATCTTCAAGTAGAAGACTAACGCTGGCGGTAATGTTACTGTCTATAAAGCTCAACTTGTTGTGAAAGGTTTTCGGCAAGTTCAAGGGATTGACTACGATGAGACCTTCTCACCCGTAGCGATGCTCAAGTCTGTCCAAATCATGTTAGCAATTGCCGCATTTTATGATTATGAAATTTGGCAAATGGATGTCAAAACTGCATTTCTGAATGGATTTCTGGAAGAAGAGTTGTATATGATGCAACTGGAAGGTTTTGTCGATCCAAAGGGAGCTAACAAAGTGTGCAAGCTCCAGCGATCCATTTATGGACTGGTGCAAGCCTCTTGGAGTTGGAATAAACGCTTTGATAGTGTGATCAAAGCATTTGGTTTTATACAGACTTTTGTAGAAGCCTGTATTTACAAGCAAGTGAGTGGGAGCTCAGTAGCATTTCTGATATTATATGTGGATGACATATTGCTAATTGGAAATGATATAGAATTTCTGGATAGCATAAAGGGATACTTGAATAAGAGTTTTGCAATGAAAGACCTCGGTGAAGCTGCATATATATTGGGCATCATGATCTATAGAGATAGATCAAGACGCTTAATTGGACTTTCACAAAGCACATACCTTGACAAAGTTTTGAAGAAGTTCAAAATGGATCAAGCAAAGAAAGGATTCTTGCCTGTATTACAAGGTGTGAGATTGAGTAAGACTCAATGCCCTACCACTGTAGAAGATAGAGAGAAGATGAAAGATGTTCCCTATGCTTCAGCCATAGGCTCTATCATGTATGCAATGTTGTGTACCAGACCTGATGTGTGCCTTGCTATAAGTTTAGCAGGGAGGTACCAAAGTAATCCGGGAGTGGATCACTGGACAGTGGTCAAGAACATCCTGAAATACATGAAAAGGACGAAGGATATGTTTCTCGTTTATGGAGGTGACAAAGAGCTCATCGTAAATGGTTACGTTGATGCAAGCTTTGACACTGATCCGGTAATTCTAAATCGCAAACCGGATACGTGTTTACATTGAACGGTGGAGCTATCAGTTGGTGCAGTTCTAAGCAAAGTGTCATGGCGGGATCTGCGTGTGAAGAGGAGTACATAGCTGCTTCGGAAGCAGCAAATGAAGGAGTCTGGATGAAGGAGTTCATATCCGATCTAGGTGTCATACCTAGTGCATCGGGTCCAATGAAAATCTTTTGTGACAATACTGGTGCAATTGCCTTAGCAACGGAATCCAGATTTCACAAAAGAACCAAGCACATCAAAAGATGCTTCAATTCCATCCGGGATTTAGTCCAGGTGGGAGACGTAGAAATTTGCAAGATACATACGGATCTGAATGTTGTAGACCCGTTGACTAAGCCTCTTCCACGAGCAAAACATGATCAGCACCAAGACTCCATGCGTGTAAGAATCATTACTGTGTAATCTAGATTATTGACTCTAGTGCAAGTGGGAGACTGAAGGAAATATGCCCTAGAGGCAATAATAAAGTTATTATTTATTTCCTTATATCATGATAAATGTTTATTATTCATGCTAGAATTGTATTAACCGGAAACATAATACTTGTGTGAATACGTAGACAAACAAAGTGTCACTAGTATGCCTCTACTTGACTAGCTCATTGATCAAAGATGGTTATGTTTCCTAGCCATAGACATGAGTTGTGATTTGACTAACGAGATCACATCATTAGGAGAATGATGTGATTGACTTGACCCATTCCGTTAGCTTAGCACTCGATCGTTTAGTATGTTGCTATTGCTTTCTTCATGACTTATACATGTTCCTATGACTATGAGATTATGCAACTCCCGTTTACCGGAGGAACACTTTGTGTGCTACCAAACGTCACAACATAACTGGGTGATTATAAAGGTGCTCTACAGGTGTCTCCAAAGGTACTTGTTGGGTTGGCGTATTTCGAGATTAGGATTTGTCACTCCGATTGTCGGAGAGGTATCTCTGGGCCCACTCAGTAATACACATCACTATAAGCCTTGCAAGCATTGTAACTAATGAGTTAGTTGCGGGATGATGTATAACGGAACGAGTAAAGAGACTTGCCAGTAACAAGATTGAACTAGGTATTGAGATACCGATGATCGAATCTCGGGCAAGTAACATACCGATAACAAAGGGAACAACGTATGTTGTTATGCGGTCTGACCGATAAAGATCTTCGTAGAATATGTGGGAGCCAATATGAGCATCCAAGTTCCGCTATTGGTTATTGACCGGAGAGGTGTCTCGGTCATGTCTACATAGTTCTCGAACCCGTAGGGTCCGCACGCTTAACGTTACGATGACAGTTATATTATGAGTTTATATGTTTTGATGTACCGAAGGTTGTTCGGAGTCCCGGATGTGATCACGGACATAACGAGGAGTCTCGAAATGGTCAAGACATAAAGATTGATATATTGGAAGCCTATGTTTGGATATCGGAAGTGTTCCGGGTGAAATCGGGATTTTTCCGGAGTACCGGGAGGTTACCGGAACCCCCCGGTAACTTAATGGGCCTTAGTGGGCCTAGGTGGAAGAGAGGAGAGGAGGCCAGGGCAGGGCCGCACGCCCCTCCCCCCAGTCCAAATAGGACAAGGAGAGGGGGGCGGTGCCCCCCTTTCCTTCCTCCCCTCCACCTCTTCCCCCTCTCTCTCCTAGTCCAACATGGAAAAGGGGGGATTCCTACTCCCGGTAGGAGTAGGACTCCTCCTGGCGCGCCTCTCCCCTTGGCCGGCCGAACCCCCCTTGCTCCTTTATATACGGGGGCAGGGGGGCACCTCTAAACACACAATTGATCATTGATCTCTTAGCCGTGTGCGGTGCCCCCTCCACCATATTACACCTCGATAATATCGTAGCGGTGCTTAGGCGAAGCCCTGCGTTGGTAGAACATCATCATTGTCACCACGCCGTCGTGCTGACGAAACTCTCCCTCAACACTCGGCTGGATCGGAGTTCGAGGGACGTCATCGAGCTGAACGTGTGCTGAACTCGGAGGTGCCGTGCGTTCGGTACTTGATCGGTCGGATCGTGAAGACGTACGACTACATCAACCGTGTTGTGTTAACGCTTCTGCTTTCGGTCTACGAGGGTACGTAGACAACACTCTCCCCTCTCATTGCTTTGCATCACCATGATCTTGCGTGTGCGTAGGAAATGTTTTGAAATTACTATGTTCCCCAACAGAAGTGTCATGTAGTCGACGTTCACATAACACCACTAGAGGAAGGACAACATACATCTCATCAAAATATCGAACGAATACCAAATTCACATGACTACTAATAGCAAGACTTCTCCCATGTCCTCAGGAACAAACTTAACTACTCACAAATCATATTCATGTTCATAATCAGAGGGGTATTAATATGCATCTAGGATCTGAACATATGATCTTCCACCAAATAAACCAACTAGCATCAACTACAAGGAGTAATCAACACTACTAGCAACCTACATGTACCAATCTGAGGCTTTGGGACAAAGATTGGATACAAGAGATGAACTAGGGTTTGAGAGGAGATGGTGCTGGTGAAGATGTTGATGAAGATTGACCCCTCCCGATGAGAGGATCATTGGTGATGACAATGGCGATGATTTCCCCCTCCCGGAGGGAAGTTTCCCCGGCAGAACAGCTCTGCCGGAGCCATAGATTGGTTCCGCCAAGGTTCCGCCACGTGGCGGCGGAGTTTCTTCACGAAAGCTTGCTAATGATTTTTTTCCAGGGTAAAAGACATCATATAGCAGAAGATGGGCACCGGAGGCCTGCCGGGGGGCCCACGAGGCAGGGGGCGCGCCCAGGGGGTAGGGTGCGCCCCCACCCTCATGGCCAGGGTGTGGGGCCCCTCTGTTATTTTCTTCGCTCAGTATTTTTTATTATTTCCAAAAATGACTTCCGTGGAGTTTCAGGACTTTTGGAGTTGTGCAGAATAGGTCTCTAATATTTGCTCCTTTTCCAGCCCAGAATTCCAGCTGCCGGCATTCTCCCTCTTCATGTAAACCTTGTAAAATAAGAGAGAATAGACATAAGTATTGTGGCATAATGTGTAATAACATCCCATAATGCAATAAATAACGATATAAAAGCATGATGCAAAATGGACGTATCAACTCCCCCAAGCTTAGACCTCGCTTGTCCTCAAGAGGAAGCCGATAACGATAAATATGTCCACATTTTTAGAGATAGAGGTGTCGATAAAATAAAATACGGACATGAGGGCATCATGACCATTCTTATAACAACAACATATATATATATATATATATATATATATATATATATTTTGTCATATGATTTCTTATGCTCAAGTAATAATCTATTCACAATGTCAAGTATGAATCAGAAACTTCATTGAGAACTAACAAACTATAATCTCAGTCACTGAGGCAATTGCAATTTATCATAACATCAGAAAGAGTCAATATAAGAGCTTTTCAGCAAGTCCACATACTCAACTATCATTTAGTCTTTCACAATTGCTAACACTCACGCAATACTTGTGGTTATGGAGTTTTAATCGGACACAGAGAAAGATAGGGGCTTATAGTTTTGCCTCCCAACCTTTTACCTCAAGGGTAACGTCAACAATAATAGTTCATGCCAACTTACATCCAATTAGATATATACATCAGGATCTTTCCATCACAATGTGCTTGCCAAAGGATAAAATATAAAAAGGAAAAGTGAAGATCACCATGACTCTTTGCATAAGGGTAGAAGATAAAAGTAAAAGATAGGCCCTTCGTAGAGGGAAGCAGAGGTTGTCATGTGCTTTTGGTTGGATGCACGAAATCTTAATGCAAAAGAATGTCACTTTATATTGCCACTTGTGATATGGACCTTTATTATGCAGTTCGTCGCTTTTATTTCTTCCACATCACAAGATCGTATAAAGCTTATTTTCTCCACACTAATAAATCATACATATTTAGAGAGCAATTTTTATTGCTTGCACCGATGACAACTTACTTGAAGGATCTTACTCAATCCATAGGTAGGTATGGTGGACTCTCATGGCAAAACTGGGTTTAAGGGTATTTGGAAGCACAAGTAGTATCTCTACTTGGTGCAAAGATTGGCTATTACGTTGTCTTCCTTGTCCAACACCAACTCTTTAGCATGTCATATTTTAATGAGTGCTCACAATCATAAAACATGTCCAAGACAGTATATTTATATGTGAGAACCTCTCTTTCTTTATTACTTCCTATTAATTGCAATGATGACCAAAAGTATGCTTGTCAACTCTCAACAACTTTTAATCATCATACTCTTTATATGTGAAGTCATTACTCTCCATAAGATCAATATGATCTCTTTGTTTCTTTTTATTCTTTCTCTTTTCTTTAATTCCCTCAAGATCATAGCAAGATAATCAAGCCCTTGACTCAACACTAATCTTTATTATATATAGCCCACGGACTCGATTACATAGAGGGTTCATAAGGCAAAACTCAAAACTAAATCATACTAAAACATTATTCTACTAGATCAAGATATTACTAAAAGGATCGAACTAAGAAAAACGGTAAAGATAGGAGTGTGATGGTGATACGATACCGGGGCACCTCCCCCAAGCTTGGCAGTTTCCAAGGGGAGTGCCCATACCCATGTGCTTATATCTCCTTCTTCGGTGGTGGTGATGTGATATTGTTGGCGGTGATGCCCCTCAGGATATGATTCTCCTCCTCAAGCTTATTGACTTGCTGCTTGAGGTCCATTATTTCCTGACGAAGCTTTCCTGTAACGGCTAAATCTCCTTGCACCCAAGGGTGTTGCATAGCTACGGGAGAACAAGTGACACTCTTCTTCATATTTTCATAAGAAAGAAATCTAACATTGGAAGGGATAATCGAGTTTGGAATAGCCGAGCTCTGTAGTTCCCCCATCGTGAATCCGGCCTGGAAGCAAAAAGTGACTTCTTGACCCTCCTCCATGGCATCTATCCTTTTCAAATCGGCTTCCATATCTTCCTCCGTTGCTGGCCCAAAGTGGTCAGCATCGCTGTTTGTTCCTGGTCTCGGTGTCGGATGAGACAGCCGACTCTCCCCGACCGACTCTTGAGAAGACATCTTGCTCTAATCTGCGGCAGAAACAACTCGAAACAAAAACAGAGGATATTTGCGTGATACGAGAGTCAAAACCTTCGGGAGGTTATATAATGAATTTTTACCGACCAAAAGAAGTACTGTGCTAGAAAACGGAGTCCGGAGAGCACACGAGGTGCCCACGAGGCAGGGGGCGCGCCCAGGGGGTAGGGCGCGCCTCTGGGCGCGCCTCCCACCCTCATGGAAGCCTCGTGTCCTTCCTGGACTGCTTCTTATTTTCCTATTTTCTTAAATATTCCAAAACGGAGAAAAATTACCATTAGAACTGTTTTGGAGTCCGTTTACTTACCGTACCACATACCTATTCCTTTTCGGAGTCTAAAACGTTTTGGAAAGTGTCTCTTATGTATTCCTCTGGGGTTACGGTTTCAATAATATTGGTTTCAACATTTATGGGATTACCTGAGATAGAATGTTTGATTCTTTGACCGTTCACCACCTTCGGATTTGTGCCTTTGAAGTTGTTGATTTTTATGGCACCGGAACGATAGACCTCCTCGATAACGTAAGGGCCTTCCCCTTTAGAGAGAAGCTTTCCTGCAAAAAATCTTAAACGAGAGTTGAATAGTAACACATAATCACCTACTTTAAACTCACGCTTTTGTATCCTTTTGTCATGCCATCTTTTAACTTTTTCTTTAAACAATTTGGCATTCTCATAGGCTTGGGTTCTCCATTCATCAAGTGAGCTAATGTCAAATAACCTATTCTCACCGGCAAATTTGAAATCATAATTGAGCTCTTTAATGGCCCAATATGCCTTATGTTCTAGCTCGAGAGGTAAGTGACATGCTTTTTCGTAAACCATTTTATACGGATACATACCCATAGGATTTTTATATGCAGTTCTATAGGCCCATAATGCATCATCAAGTTTCTTGGACCAATTCTTTCTAGATCTATTAACATTCTTTTGCAAAATTAATTTAAGCTCTCTATTACCCACTGGACTGTGGGTGATATGGAGATGCAATTCTATGATTAACATCATACTTAGAAAGCATTTTACGAAAGGCACCATGAATAAAATGTGAACCACCATCAGTCATTAAATATCTAGGGACTCCAAACCCCGGGAAAATAATTTCTTTAAGCATCTTAATAGAGGTGTTATAATCAGCACTACTAGTTGGAATAGCTTCTACCCACTTAGTAACGTAATCAACAACAACTAAAATATGTGTATACCCATTAGAGGAAGGAAACGGTCCCATATAATCAAATCCCCAAACATCAAATGGTTCAATAACAAGTGAATAATTCATAGGCATTTCTTAACGTCTACTGATATTGCCAATCCTTTGACATTCATCACAAGACAAGACAAACTTACGAGCATCCTTGAAGAGAGTAGGCCAATAAAAACCGGATTGCAATACCTTATGTGCAGTTCTATCTCCAGCGTGGTGCCCTCCATAAGCCTCAGAGTGACACTTGCGTAGGATCTGTTCCTGTTCATGCTCAGGTATACAATGCCTAGTAACACCATCTACTCCTTCTTTATAAAGATGTGGGTCATCCCAGAAGTGATGTCTTAAATCATAGAAAAACTTTTTCTTTTGCTGGTATGTGAAACTAGGTGGTATAAATTTGGCAACAATGTAATTAGCATAATCAGCATACCATGGAGCTGTACGAGAAACATTTATGAAAGCTAATTGTTCATCAGGAAAGCTATCATCAATAGGTAGTGGGTCATCAAGAACATTCTCTAACCTAGACAAGTTGTCTGCAACGGGGTTCTCAGCTCCCTTTCTATCAATAATATGCAAATCAAATTCTTGTAGTAGGAGAACCCATCTAATTAGTCTAGGCTTAGCATCTTTCTTTTCCATAAGGTATTTAATAGCAGCATGATCAGTGTGAATAGTTACTTTAGAATCAACAATATAAGGTCTGAACTTATCACAAGCAAAAACAAGTGCTAAGAATTCTTTTTCAGTAGTAGCATAATTTCTCTGGGCATTGTCTAGAGTTTTAATAGCATATTGAATAACATTTAATTTCTTATCAACTCTTTGCCCTAAAACAGCACCTACAGCATAATCACTAGCATCACACATAATTTGAAAAGGTAAATTCCAATCAGGTGGCTGAACAATAGGTGCAGAGATTAATGCTTTCTTAAGTATTTCAAATGCTTCTACACAATCATCATCAAAGACAAAAGGTATATCTTTTTGTAATAGATTAGTCAAAGGCCGAGAAATTTTTGAGAAGTCCTTAATGAACCTCCTATAAAAACCGGCATGGCCAAGGAAACTTCTTATACCTTTGATGTCCTTGGGACATGACATCTTTTCAATAGCATCAACTTTAGCTTTATCAACTTCAATACCTCTTTCAGAAATTTTATGTCCCAAGAAAATGCCTTCATTTAAGTATTTCAAATGCTTCTACACAATCATCATCAAAGACAAAAGGTATATCTTTTTGTAATAGATTAGTCAAAGGCCGAGAAATTTTTGAGAAGTCCTTAATGAACCTCCTATAAAAACCGGCATGGCCAAGGAAACTTCTTATACCTTTGATGTCCTTGGGACATGACATCTTTTCAATAGCATCAACTTTAGCTTTATCAACTTCAATACCTCTTTCAGAAATTTTATGTCCCAAGAAAATGCCTTCATTAACCATAAAGTGGCATTTCTCCCAATTCAAGACGAGATTAGTTTCTTCACATCTCTGCAAAACTCGATCAAGGTTGCTCAAGCAATCATCAAAACAGGATCCATAAACAGAGAAATCATCCATGAAAACCTCACAAATCTTTTCACAAAAGTCAGAGAATATAGCCATCATGCATCTTTGAAAGGTAGCAGGTGCATTACATAAACCAAAAGGCATACGTCTATAAGCAAAAGCACAGAAAGGGCAAGTAAAACTGGTCTTTTCTTGATCCTCTACTGACACATGTATTTGAGAGAAACCAGAGTAACCATCTAGAAAGCAAAAATGTGTATGTTTGGATAATCTTTCTAGCATTTGATCAATAAAAGGCAAAGGGTAATGATCTTTTTAGTAGCTTTATTTAATTTGCAGAAATCAATTACCACCTATAACCTGTAACAATCCTTTGTGGGATCAGTTCATCTTTATCATTAGGAACGACAGTAATACCTCCCTTCTTAGGGACACAGTGGACAGGACTTACCCACTGACTATCAGCAACGGGATAAATTATACCTGCCTCAAGGAGCTTTAATATTTCCTTTCTTACCACTTCTTTCATCTTAGGATTTAGCCGTCGTTGGTGATCAATAACTGGTTTGGCATCTTTCTCCAAATTTATTTTGTGTTGATTAGAGTGGACTAATGCCCTTAAGATCATCAAGAGTATATCCAATAGCAGTGCGGTGCTTCTTCAGAGTTTTCAATAATTTCTTTTCTTCATGCTCTGTAAGGTTAGCACTAATACTAACAGGATATATCTTTTTCTCATCAAGATAAGCATATTTAAGAGTATCAGGTAATGGCTTAAACTCAAACACGGGATCACCCTTGGGTGGAGGAGGATCCCCTAGGATTTCAACAGGCAAATTCTGTTTCAGAATGGGTCCCTGTTTAAAGAATACTTCATCTATTTCCCTTCTTTCATTCATAAACATATCATTTTCATGGTCAAGCAAATATTGTTCTAAAGGATCATTAGGAGGCACATCAATAGAAGAAAGACCAATAATTTCATCTTTACTAGGCAATTCCTCATCACGGGGTTGTCTACAAAATTTAGAAAAATTAAACTCATGAGACATATCACCCAAACCAATAGTAACAACATCCTTTTCGCAGTCTATCCGAGCATTAACAGTGTTCAAGAAGGGTCTACCAAATATAATGGGACAGAAGCTATCTTGTGGGGAACCAAGAACAAGAAAATCAGCAGGATATTTAACCTTCGCACACAAGACTTCAACATCTCTAACAATCCCAATTGGTGATATAGTATCTCTATTGGCAAGCTTAATTGTAACATCAATTTCTTCTAACTCAGCGGGTGCAATATCATGCATAATTTCTTTGTATGAGGAATGAGGTATTGCACTAGCACTAGCACTAGCACCCATATCACATAAGCCATGATAACAATGATCTCCTATTTTAACAGAAATAACATGCATGCCTACCACAGGTCTATGTTTATCTTTAGCACCAGGTTTAGCAATTCTAGCTGTTTCATCACAGAAGTAAATAACATGGCCATCGATATTATCAGCCAAGAGATCTTTAACCATAGCAATATTAGGTTCAACTTTAATTTGCTCAGGGGGTTTGGGTGTCCTAATATTACTTTTGTTGACCACAGTTGAAGCTTTAGCATGATCCTTTATTCTAACAGGGAAAGGTGGTTTCTCAACATAAGCAGTAGGAACAATAGGATCATTATAAGTGATAGTCTTTTCTTCAACTTTAATAGGTGCAACTACTTTTACTTTAACGGGAGGATTATATTTAAACCACTTCTTCTTAGGGAGATCAACATGAGTAGCAAAGGATTCACAAAAAGAAGCTACTATCTCAGAGTCAAGTCCATATTTAGTGATAAATTCACGGAAAACATCGGTATCCATAAAAGATTTAACACAATCGAACTTAGGTGTTGTACCTGACTCTTAACCTTCGTCAAGGTCCCAATCTTCCGAGTTGCGTTTAATTCTTTCCAATAAATCCCATTTGAATTCAATAGTCTTCATCATAAAGGCACCAGTACAAGAAGTATCGAGCATGGATTGATTATTACGAGAAAGCCGAGCATAAAAATTCTGAACAATCATTTCTCTTAAGAGCTCATGATTGGGGCATGAATATAACATTGACTTAAGCCTCCCCCAAGCTTGAGCGATGCTTTCTCCTTCGCGAGGCCAAAAATTTAAGAATATCTGGCACTGAGAACACACCAGGGGGAGCCACCACCTGGCCACGAGGGTCCAGGGCGCGCCCACCCCCCAGGGGCGCGCCCCCTCCCTCGTGGGCCCCACGTGGCCCCCCTCCACTTATTCCTGCACCCACACACTTCGTCTTCCTCCACAAAAAATCCCCACACAGCTCAAACCGTGTTCTAGCTCTTCTTGCTGCCATTTTCGATCTCCTTGCTCAAAGCTCCATTCACAAAACTACTTTGGGGGATTGTTCTTCGGTATGTGACTCCTCCAATGGTCCAATTAGTTTTTGCTCTAGTGCATTATTTATTGCAAATGTTTGCTGCTTAGGTGACCCTATTCTTGAGCTTGCATGTCAAATTTATATGGTCCCAAGTAGTTCTAATGCATGATATAGGCTCTAGGCACTTGTGGGAGTAGTTGCTATCAATCTTGTTGAGTTTGGTTCACTTTTATTTCAAGTCACTAAAAATTTCAGAAATTTTTCAGAGGCAGAAATATGTATAGGAAAATGTACCAAGGTGGTTCCTCAAGGAAGCAAGAACCAAGGCTCGCGATACGTGAGCCGGACAATGAACTACCAAGAGAAACTCAAGTGCGGCCTTGTGAATGGCCGTCAGATGATTTTATGGTCCAAGCAAGCATTAAGGAGGAATTTGACGCGTATGTGCGTAACGCTGAACTTGAGGACTTCGTGTCAGATAAGTGCCCCCAATACTACTACCTAACTGATTCCTTTGTGAGAAGGTTTAAATTTACATCATCGCGCAATTCTCACACTGTTCTATTTGATCTCTATGATAAATCATATACCATGGATTTAGAAGATTTTAATATTGCTTGCAAACTCCCTCAGTGGGGCAATGTTAGTGAACCTCGCAAATCTGAATACAAAGACTTTCTTGCTAGTATCACTGTGGGGGGTCTAGAGAGATCACACAAGCTACCATAGGGAGCATTCATTTTCCTGCCATACATTATTTTGCTCTCTTAGGTAGATGCATTAACGGTAAAGATGCGGCCCGTCACATGTGCGTTCCAGATCTTTGTGTCCTCAAGAGTGTTGTATTAGGAGATAAACAATATAACTTGGGGGCTATTGTTGCACGAAGGTTGCATCATAACAGTATAAGTGGAGATTTGTTTGGTGGAATTTATGCAACTCGTTTAGCTAATTATCTTGATGTACCCACACATGAAAATGATATGGAGTTGCCTCCTGCTTATTTAGATTATAATGCTATGGTCCGCCACCAATTTGTTGAGAGGAATGAATAGTTCCTCCAGTACCGACTAATCTTTGACAGGCGACGCACTGTTCACGTTGCCCTCCTAGATTCTACTTTCTTTAACTTTCAGGTAAAAGGGAGATATGTCATAACCAGTGAGGAGGTGAATGAGTATGAAAGGAAGACGGAGGCAGCTCGCCTCCAAGCTGCAGCTCCCGAGGCAATAGCCGCTGCATCTTAGTACGAGCCCAGTTACAACTTTGGATATCCGCCAGGCCATCCGTGGGCATAGACCAACTTAGGCCAAAAGCCTAAGCTTGGGGGAGTACGTATTTCTCACCGACATTACATTCTTGTTCACACACTCATTCTAGTTGTCGGCGCTCATACTTTTTTATTATACTATCCATGCTAGTTTATTTTCTGTTTTTAGCCTTCTTCTTGTGTGTTTGAAAAGCCTTAAGAAAAACCAAAAAAAATTGTTGTAGCTTTTAGCTAGTTTACTTTCCATGCCTGTAGTAGTAGTAATTAAAAGAAAACCCAAAAAGATTTCTCGTTCGTCTTTTGCTTGTTGGGAGCTTTCCCGTGTAAATAGTTTTATTTCTTTTCTTTTCTTTGGGGGTCGAGAGGAGAAGACCATGATGAGTGGCTCTCATATGCATTATTGTTGATTTAACCAAGAGCCCATATTACCTTGTCTTCTCCCTTGTATTAAACGCTTGCAGATTCCAGCTTAGTCCAATGCACGTGCACTATTATTATTATCCATACCGTTCGGTCGTGCAAGTGAAAGGCAATAATGACGATATATGATGGACTGATTGAGATGAGAAAAGCTGGTATGAACTCGACCTATCTGGTTTCTGTAAATATGATTAGTTCATCATTCCTGATTCAACCTATTATGAATGAAACATTTTGCAATGACAATTAGAGATTATAGTTGCTCATGCCATGCTTAATTAGATAGGAGTTTATAATGGTTTACCTTGCATGCCAACATGCTATCAAAATAGTTGTGATGTCGTATGATAGGGTGGTATCCTCCTTTGAACGATTCGAGTGGCTTGACTTGGCACAGGTTCACGCATGTAGTTGAAACAAAATCAACATAGCCTCCACAATATTTATGTTCATGGTGAATTATATCCTACTCATGCTTGCACTCAGTGTTGATTAATTTTAATGCATGTTCATGACTGTTGTCGCTCTCTAGTTGGTCACTCCCCAGTCTCTTTCTAGCCTTCACCTATACTAAGCAAGAATACTGCTTGTGCATCCACTCCCATAAACCCCAAAGTTATTCCATATGAGTCCACCATACCTTCCTATATGCGGTATCTACCTGCCGTTCCAAGTAAATTTGTATGTGCCAAACTCTAAACCTTCAAATGAAATTCTGTTTTGTATGCTCGAATAGCTCATGTATCAACTAGGGCTGTCTGTATCTTCCATGCTAGGTGGGTTATTCTCACGAGGAGTGGACTCCGCTCCTCATTCACGAGAAAATGGCCGGTAACTGGGATGCCCAGTCCCATGCTCAAACCAAATCAAAATAACTGCAAACAAAACTCCCCTAGGATTGTTGTTAGTTGGAGGCACCCATTGTTTCGGGCAAGCCATGGATTGATGCTTGTTGGTGGTGGGGGAGTATAAACTTTACCATTCTGTTTGGGAACCGCCTATAATGTGTGTAGCATGGAAGATATAGAGATCTCTTGGTTGTTATGTTGACAATGAAAGTATGCCACTCAAAATATTATTTATCTCTATTTCAAAATCGAGCTCTGGAACCTCTACAAATCCATGTTGTGAAGGGCCTATCTATTTACTTTTATGTTGAGTCATCATCCTCTATTAAAAAGCACTAGTTGGAGAGCACCGCTATCATTTGCATGCATTACTATTAGTTTATATTGAGTATGACTGTGATTGGATCTCTTTTACCATGAATTACAATGTCTAGTCAGTCCTTGATCTTCAGAGGTGCTCTGCATTTATGTTTTGCGGTCTCAGAAGGGCTAGCAAGATACCATCTTGTTATACCATATTATGATTGTTTTGAGAAAGTGTTGTCATCCGTGATTTATTATTATTGCTCGCTAGTTGATTATGCCATTGATATTAGTAAACATGAGACCTAAGTGTTATTGTGAATATGGTTAGTTCATAATCTTTGCTGAAAACTTGAATGGTGGCTTTACATATTTACAACAACAAGAGCAAAAAGAGTTTGTAAAAGTTTTTCTTTATCACTTTCAGTTTGTCAACTGAATTGCTTGAGGACAAGCAAAGGTTTAAGCTTGGGGGAGTTGATATGTCTCCATCGTATCTACTTTTCCAAACACTTTTGACCTTGTTTTGGACTCTAACTTGCATGATTTGAATGGAACTAACCTGGACTGACGCTGTTTTCAGCAGAATTGCCATGGTGTTATTTTCATGCAGAAATAAAGTTCTCGGAATGACCTGAAACTTCACGGAGAATATTTTTGGAATGTATAAAAAATACTGGCAAAAGAATCAACACCAGGGGGCCCACACCCTGTCCACGAGGGTGGAGGGCGTGCCCACCCCCTGGGGTGCGCCCCCCTGCCTCGTGGCCCCCCTGAGGCTCCAGCGACGTCAACTCCATCTCTATATATTCACGTTCGGGGATAAAAAAATCAGAGAGAAGGACTCATCACTTTTTACGTTACGGAGCCGCCGCCAAGCCCTAATCTCTCTCGGGAGGGCTGATCTGGAGTCCGTTCGGGGCTCCAGAGAGGGGAATCCGTCGCCGTCGTCATCATCAATTATCCTCCATCACCAATTTCATGATGCTCACCGCCGTGCGTGAGTAATTCCATCGTAGGCTAGCTGGACGGTGATGGGTTGGATGAGATTTATCATGTAATCGAGTTAGCTTTGTTAGGGTTTGATCCCTAGTATCCATTATGTTCTGAGATTGATGTTGCTATGACTTTGCTATGCTTAATGCTTGTCACTAGGGCCCGAGTGCCATGAATTCAGATCTGAACCTATTATGTTTTCATGAATGTGAGTTCTTGATCCTATCTTGCAAGTCAATAGTCACCTACTATGTGTTATGATCCGGTAACCCCGAAGTGACAATAATCGGGACCACTCCCAGTGATGGCCGTAGTTTGAGGAGTTCATTTATTCACTAAGTGTTAATGCTTTGGTCCAGTACTCTATTAAAAGGAGGCCTTAATATCCCTTAGTTTCCAATAGGACCCCGCTGCCACGGGAGGCACTACAAAAAAAAGACACATCCGTGACATTTTGGGCCGAATGAATTTTTTCTGTCATACTTATGACACTTCTATGACAATAACTGTGACAAAACACGGTATCATCATAGATGTGGTGGGGTCCTACATCTATGACAAAAAATCATGACAGAAAATGGGCTTTTCATCCTGGGTGGGCTGGAGACGGAGCTGCATGACATTCTTTGGGCCGTCCATGACAGAAAAAACTGTGATAGAAGCGAGGGCGAGGAAAATATCGGGGTGTTCCCGGTTACGGTGGGTGGTCGGGGCCAAGCGATGTGCGTTTCTCTCATACACGCACGCGCGTGGATGCGAGGCGTTGGGCTCTAACTGAACCCGAGCGAGGCGTTGGGCTCTAACTGAACCCGAGCGATTGCACTGCAGGCTACGCATTACTGAACCCGAGCGATCGATCGATGGCTGTTAACTGAACCCGATCGAGCGATTCCTTCGCTACTGCTGCTAACTGAAGCCGATCGATGCTGCCTCTGGATGAACAATGAGCGTTGCTGGGGGGGGGGGTTTGGATGAATAGTTCCCGGTGGGGGTGGATGAACAGGACCCCATGGTGTTGCCTCTGGATGAACAGTGAGCGTTTTTTTACTTTCACTGGGAACTGTAGGGGAAACCCCCACAGCATATCAAAACTTTATTGATAAAGAGAGAGCAAGTACAAGTATTATGGGGGATTACAAGAGTTAATCAAACTAAAGTAAGGGAAGAAGGAGAAGAAACAAGTTAAAATTACAAAATATTGGCCTCAAGGTGGCAGAAATGAGATCCATTTAAGGAGATCATCCTTATAGGCAGCTTTCACTCTATATTGCATTAAGCTAATATCATGGATGAATGCACTTCTCCATTTATTGAATCCAGCTCTCTCATGCCTGAAGACCTTAGCGTTCCTGAGAATCCAGATATTCCAGCAAGCAATAAACACCACTTCAGTGAAGAAGGGCTTCCTAAAACTCCTGCTAGCATTAATAACCAAATCAGCCATGGAGTCACCAGATGACCAATCAATTTGCAGATAGTTCCAAACTCTGACACTAAAATTGCAATTAAAGAACAGATGATCTCTTGTTTCCCTAGACTGCAAAGGACAAAGGACACAATTTACTCCATCCTCCAAATGCCAGTGCCTCCTGTCCACCATGTCCTTGGTGTTCAACCTGTCCATAATAAGCATCCAAGCGAATACTTTGATTTTCATTGTACATGAGGACTTCCAGATCCAAGCTGTCAAAGGGTTGAAGGATTCTGATGCAAAAGTATGTGAGTAGCACAACTTTGGTGAGTACCCCTTGGCAGTGCCATTCCAAAACCAAATATCCTTGGACCCAGGTGTTCTATTGTGGCCACCCAACAGATACTGGAGAGTGGTCAGGTCATCAAAAGCCTGGCTGGACAAAGGAAGGTGGAAGTGCTAGAACATGTCCTGAGAGTCCAAGAACTCTTGAGCAGTGATCCAGGGGTCCTTAACATAGGAATAGAGCCTGGGAAATCTGAATTGAAGGCTAGACACCTGATCATCAAGTTGCCAGTTGTCTGACCACATGAGGGCAGTGTCCCCTCCATTAATCTGAACCCAAGCACACTCCCTAAAGTTTTGCATGACCTTGCATATATCCTTCCACCAGAAAGAGCCACAATCAGAAGTTCCTTGGGGTACTCTACCAAGATAGTAGGTATCCCAAATTAAAGACACCCATGGGAGATCCTTTTTATTAAGAAAGTTATTCGCATGTTTGAGCAGAAGTGCAACATTCTGAACACCAAGATTAAGAATACCAAGGCCTCCCTTGTTTTTTGGCCTGCAAATATGGTCCCAAGCAGCAAGTGAAGGGGCAGGCTCACCCCTATTCTTCCTCCAGAGGCATTGTCTCTGGATTCTCTCCAATTGCTTTAGTATTCCAGCAGGAACAGCCAAACTGCAAAGGAAAAAAATGGGCATAGAAGACAAGGCAGAGTTTAGAAACTGCAGTCTTTCCCCCTGATTTAAAAAGAGGAACCAGCTGTCATTCTCCTCTCCATGCAGTCCACCAATGGCATAAAATCCACCATTTTAGGCCTTGTAGTTCCCACTGGTAACCCAAGGTAGGTAAAAGGCATTTTCCCAATCTGGCATCCAAATGCAGCAGCTAATGCAGTCATGACAGCAGTGTCCACATTGATGGGAATAATAAAGGATTTGTGGTAGTTCACATCAAGACCAGTGGACACAGAGAAGACCGTGAGCATGTCCTTCAGAGCTATAAGTTGGTCCTTGTCAGCAGGCAAGATAATTAAAGTGTCATCAGCATACTGAATCACAGGGTACTCCTGGTCATGACAAGGTATAGGTAGATGAAGAATGCCCCTTCTGAACATGTCATTGATTACAGTCTGCAGGAGATCAGCAGCTAGGACAAAAAGGAGGGGAGAGACTTGAACAGTGAGCGTTGCTGGGGGGGGTTTGGATGAACAGTTCCCGGTGGGGGTGGATGAACAGGACCCCATGGTGTTGCCTGTGGATGAACAGGACCCCAAACGATCGAGCCGGTTGGGGCTGGATGAATAGGACCCCGTGGAGGGCTGGATGAACAGGACCACCCCGTGGAGGGCAGGATGAATAGTAGACGGTGGAGGGCTGGATGAACAGTAGCCCGTGGAGGGGTGCTTGAATAGGAGCCCGTGGAGAGGGCTGGTTGAACAGTAGCCGGTGGAGTAGCGCGCGATGGAGGCTAGATGAACAGGAGCCCGTGGATGAACAGTCGCAGCTGGAGGCTGGAGGAGGTCGACGGTGCATGAACAGTAGCCCGTGGAGGCTGGAGGGGTCGACGGTGGAGATCAACAGTATCCCATGGAGTCCCGTTTTGCGGTACGCCACACCCCTCCCGATGAACAGGACCCCTATTTCGACCGTAGCGCTCCAACACAAGTCCATTTCCTCCGTTTTGCGGTATGCCACACCTCTCCCGATCAACAAGACCCCTGTTTCGACCGTAGGAGGTCCGTTTCCTCCGTTTTGCGGTACGGCAGACCCCTCCCGATGAACAGGATCCCGTTTCGAACGTGGCCGGTCGAACACAAGGCCGTTTCCTCCGTTCTGCGGTACGCCAGGCCTCGTTTCCATCGGCTGTTCCGTCCAAGCCCTCCCGATGAACACGACGACGCATTCCATTTCGACCCAGCCAGTTGGATCCCCATGAACACGATGACGACGTTGTTTTTCCATTCCGACCCAGCCATGTACCTGAGCCCTGGCCGTACGTACGCGTGAGTAGGCGTTCGAGACCACGCCCGTATGTACGTACGTGGCCGTGTTTACTTTCTTTCACCCTGGCTGCTGTACGTACGTGTACATGCTACGTGCGCGCCTCTACTACGACACGTGCGCGCCTCTACATCGACCAGTATGTACATACACGTTCGCGACCAGAATGACAACGCTACGTACGCTTCGACCAGGTGGGTCCCAACTGTCAGGCACTTCCTTGCGTGCGAAGATGTAGCTGGTGGGTCCCAGCAGTCAGGGGGCGAATCTTTTTTTTTTGCCCGGACGCACTTCCTTGCGTGCGAAGATGTAGCTGGTGGGTCCCAGCAGTCAGGGGGGAACCTTTTTTTCGCGAAATACGGTGGCCCGTCCGGTGGGTCCCCGCTGTCAGGTGGAGGAATAATTATTTTGCGCGTAATAAGGAGGCACTTCCTTGCTGCGGCCGTGGACCCAACTGTCAGCCTCTCCACGTATAGTACTCTTCTGATGGAAGTCGGTCGTTGACCACATTGACCACGCCGCGCCGAGAGCACCATGGCGGTGGACGACGGCGAGGCCTAGGAAGGGGACGACGCAGAGCCAGGGAAGACGCGGCAGTGGATGCCCACACGGAGAGGAGTACGAGGGTTCACTGGTTCGGCTGCAGTGTGAGGCTGCCGTCGCCGCAGAATAACAGGGGGTGTGGGTGAGTAGAGGGATGGCCTGGCCAGCGGTGGGAGTAGTAGGGGGCGGTGAGGCCTCCGCGGCATCGTAGCCGGCCACGGGAGGCAGGAGCACGAGGCACGACCGGCGCTGGTTTGGGCGGCTGGAGCAAGAAGACCAGAGGTTGATGAATCACTACGGCTATTGGATGGACATCGTACGGTCAACGGAGCTAGAATCGTGCATATTGACTAAGTTGACAAAGCCCTCCGTCCCCGTCAACTTAGTAGGCCCACAAGTCAGCCTCCCACTATACTGGGTCCCAGCTAGCAGGGGGAGTATTCATTTTTTTGTGCATAATAAGGAGGCACTTCCGGTGGGTCCGAGCTGACTGCGGGGGGAACATTTTCTTTGCGAAATACGGTGGCCCATCCGATGGGTCCCAGCAGTCAGGGGGAAACGTTTTTTTCGCCAAATACGGTGGCCCATCCGGTGGGTCCCTGCTGTCAGGTGGAGGAATAATTATTTTCCGCGTAATAAGGAGGCACTTCCTTGCGGCTGCCGTGGACCCAGCTATCAGCCTCTCCACGACAGTACTCTTCCGATGGAAGTCGTTCCTTGACCACGTGGACCACGCCGCGCCGAGAGCACCAGGGCGGTGGACGGCAGCGAGGCCTAGGAAGGGGACAACACGGAGTCCGTTTTTTGGTTGGCCAGGGCCAATTTCGCATATTTCTGTGGGTTCCAAACTATTTTAAATACCTAAATGTCGAGCCAGATTTAAAGTACTTTGAAGATATATTTAAATTAGGTTAATGCCCAGTGAAATAGGAATCTGAAAATGTGAAAAAAATTCAAAAATTATAAAGTAATTGCCAATTTGTCATCTGTTTTTATATTTACAACCAATTTCATATTACTTTCAAGATTTGCAGGCGTCTTGAAAGAGTTGCAGCCCATCAGGGCATAGAAAAATAAATAGGCCTGGATTGGGTATTCTTCAGAAAAATAAATTGGGCTCATTTTCACAAAGAAAAAATAGTTGGGCTGGTCACATGGTGAACATAAAATATAAGCCTGGGCTAGACGGGCCACAGCCCAGTTCAAACCCTACTCCGTCTCAACAATAAAAAAATATTGCTCGAGCAGCTACGTCCCAGGTGTCAGCTGATCTTGTGCTGTTCTCTTGTCTGTTGACTATATACGCTCACAATGTCGTGGGTCCCAGATGTCAGGAAAACACTAGGAGGAAGCATTTTATTTTTCCATACGCCGACATGGTGGGCCCGTACTGTCATCCTCTCCACGTACTTCTGCCGATTCATGTTGTTTGTTGACCATGTTGACAACGCGAGAGGGCGGCGCCGAGGCGAGCGCACCAAAGCGCGCGGAGGACGATGGCGATGCCTCGGACGTCGGCGTTAACGATTTAGGAGACGGTGGGGTGGCGATGCGTGCACTGAGGCGCAGCCAGCCATGGGAGGTGGAAGCAGGCGGCCCCACCGGCGCTGGTTTGGTTTTGGCAGCTGGAGGAAGACAGGACTGAAGAAACACGATAGACTGTAAAAGCAGCAGGAGTACTTAACAACCTTAACTGAAACCAGCAGGGGCACTTAACAACCATAGCTGAAAGCAGTATGAGTACTTATACAGGTTCAACCGTACAAAGCACGCCTCGAACAGTGCTACTTTGCCTACAGTTAACCAAGGGTGAGGCCGCCAAGCCCCAGGACAAGGCCCAGGCGCCACCCCGCGCATCCACAACCTTCTGAAAGCGGCTTCATCTTGCAATGTGGTCAATAAATAGGATATTCGCTTTAGAGCCATGGAAAAGCAGGAACATAATCTTCTGTCCTATTATCCAAGATGGATGGGCCTTCATTATTTGGGACCACCCATGAATAAGTATCTTTTCACCTCCAAGGGGAATGGAGTAGGTCGACATAAACATCATGTTGTGACGAAGCGCAAGTCTGACCCGACCATGGTCAGGCATTTGTATAGGAACAATAGAACTGGGCAGTTACTGTTTCAAGAAGATCATAGCTGTAAAATTGTGTATAAGCAATAGTTTATGAACAACATATATAACAGAAAACAACTCGTACCATAAGTTTCTCGACACAGTTGGACCTGTTCAACGAGTGCAGCAGTGGCACACATATCCCACGTGGCCTTCCACCATTGAAATGCCCCACAAGGACCTCAAGACGATCAATAAAGTGTAGGAACTTGTGGATGTCGTCCCACTCAACTTCAGTGCCATCAGTAATAGCCGAGTTGTTACAGAATAACAAACGAGCAACCTACTTAACTCTAAAAAAACCTACACGTGCCACCAATTATAAGAAAATATTAGTTAGAAGTAGCATCTTCGTGAGAGATTTGTTGCTACTTCTAAAGTTAAATTGTGATTAGTTAGACAGAATAGGTGGATTAAGAAGTAATCGAGGCAACAAGCAAGAACCAGATACAAAACTAACATGGATGAACAATTGGAACGACGTCGGGGTGGAAGATCGCAGTGAAGATGAGACCAGGTTCTGCTATTTCCATCAACATTTGTGCGCCAACTTTCAGTCCGTAACACTTGAGAAAGTTTATCCAAGTTCGGCCATAAAAAAAGCAGCGATCTTCTTGGTTCATGAACCCAACTCGGAACTTATGTCCATGGCTTGTCTTCACTGTGACCATTAAACTGGTGTATTCAGTTATGGCAAGGCCGAGCATCTTGAGTACATGTGTTCTTGCAGAGTAAATAATGCACCGCAGGAAAAATAATATGAGAACACAATGTATTCCCTATCCAAATCTAGAAATAACTTCCTCCTTCATGTCAGTGTTGACCATCGTACTGGTAGTACCTTTTATCCAAATATAGCAATCCAAATTTCCAAATTAGTCGACGGCATGTTCAAAAAACCCCTACCCTCCCGGATAGAGAAGAGGATTCTAGGAACATACTATGTGCGCGTTTTAAAATCCTGTGTTAGGATGAGAAGGAACAAGTGTGGCGTCTCGCCGAGGGCGCAGAAACCTATAGGGTCCTCGCACTTTGGGCACTGCAAATGAAACACACTAGATTTAGTAGGAAGAAAAATGCATCAACAGCGGCGGCTGCCATCCTAGGATTACCTGCGACCAAGGGACTTGGATTTATCGGGGATGGATGAAGAATTCGTACCTGGTTCTCCATGAGAAAACCCTATGCAATCGCCGAGAGGGGGTTTTATCTGAACAAGCAGACGAGGGAGAAGGCGATTCATGTTGGAAATATGCCCTAGAGGCAATAATAAAATGGTTATTATTATATTTCCTTGTTCATGATAATTATCTATTGTTCATGCTATAATTGTGTTATCCGGAAATCGTAATACATGTGTGAACACATAGACCATAACATGTCCCTAGTGAGCCTCTAGTTGACTACCTCGTTGATCAATAGATGGTTACGGTTTCCTGACCATGGACATTGGATGTCATTGATAACGGGATCGCATCATTAGGAGAATGATGTGATGGACAAGACCCAATCCTAAGCATAGCTCTAGATCGTGTAGTTCGTTTGCAAAAGCTTTTCTAATGTCAAGTATCATTTCCTTAGACCATGAGATCGTGCAACTCCCGGATACCGTAAGGATGCTTTGGGTGTACCAAACGTCACGACATAACTGGGTGACTATAAAGGTGCACTACAGGCATCTCCAAAAGTGTCTGTTGGGTTGGCACGGATTGAGACTGGGATTTGTCGCTCCGTATGACGGAGAGGTATCTCTGGGCCCACTCAGTAATGCATCATCATAATGAGCTCAATGTGACTAAGTAGTTAGTCATGGGATCATGCATTACGGAACGAGTAAAGTGACTTGCCGGTAACGAGATTGAACGAGGTATTGGGATACCGACGATCGAATCTCGGGCAAGTAACGTACCGATTGACAAAGGGAATTATATACGGGATTGATTGAATCCTCGACATCGTGGTTCATCCGATGAGATTATCGTGGAGCATGTGGGAGCCAACATGGGTATCCAGATCCGCTGTTGGTTATTCACCGGAGAGTTGTCTCGGTCATGTCTACGTGTCTCCCGAACCCGTAGGGTCTACACACTTAAGGTTCGGTGACGCTGGAGTTGTAGAGATATTAGTATGCGGTTAACCGAAAGTTGTTCGGAGTCCCGGATGATATCCCGGACGTCACGAGGAGTTCCGGAATGGTCCGGAGGTAAAGATCTATATATAGGAAGTCCAGTTTCGGCCACCGGGAGAGTTTCGGAAGTCCAGTTTCGGCCACCAGGGTCCCGGGGGTTCCATCGGGTGGGGCCACCTATCCCGGAGGGCCCCATGGGCTGAAGTGCAGTGGGAACCAGCCCCTGGTGGGCTGGTGCGCCCCACCCAATGGCCCAAGGCGCCTAGGGTTGGAAACCCTAGGGGGCCGTTGCCCCCCGTGGGGGCATGCGCCCCCCTAGTTGGAAACCCTAAGGGGGTCGTTGCCCCCCGAGGGCCCGCCGCCCCGGGGGCCGCCGTCCCCCCCTCTAGATGGGATCTCCAAGGGGGGCATGCGCCCCCCTAGCCCCTATATATAGTGGAGGGGAGGGAGGGCAGCCACACCCTAAGCCCTGACGCCTCCCTCTCCCTCCCGTGACACCTCTTCCTCCTCCAGTAGCGCTTGGCGAAGCCCTGCTAGAATCCCGCTGCTTCCACCACCACGCCATCGTGCTGCTGGATCTCCATCAACTTCTCCTTCCCCCTTGCTGGATCAATAAGGAGGAGACGTCTCCGCTCGGTACGTGTGTTGAACGCGGAGGTGCCGTCCGTTCGATGCTAGGATCATCGGTGATTTGGATCACGACGAGTACGACTCCATCAACCCCGTTCTCTTGAAGCTTCCGCTCGCGATCTACAAGGCTATGTAGATGCACTCCTCTCTCTCTCATTGCTAGATGACTCCATAGATTGATCTTGGTGATGCGTAGAAACTTTTTAATTTCTGCTACGACCCCCAACAGTGGCATCATGAGCTAGGTCTATGCATAGTTTCTATGCACGAGTAGAACACAAGTTGTTGTGGGCGTCGATTTTGTCAATTTACTTGCTGTTACTAGTCTTATCTTGATTCGGCGGCATCGTGGGATGAAGCGGCCCGGACCGACCTTACACATACGCTTACGTGAGACATGTTCCACCGACTGACATGCACTAGTTGCATAAGGTGGCTAGCGGGTGTCTGTCTCTCCCACTTTAGTCGGATCGGATTCGATGAAAAGGGTCCTTATGAATGGTAAATAGAAATTGGCATATCACGTTGTGGTTTTGGCGTAGGTAAGAAACGTTCTTGCTAGAAACCTATAGCAGCCACGTAAAAATTTGCAACAACAATTAGAGGGCATCTAACTTGTTTTTGCAGCATGTGTCATGTGATGTGATATGGCCAGAAGAATGTGATGAATGATATATGTGATGTATGAGATTGATCATGTCCTTGTAATAGGAATCACGACTTGCATGTCGATGAGTATGACAACCGGCAGGAGCCATAGGAGTTGTCTTAATTTATTTATGACCTGCGTGTCAACTGAAACGTCATGTAATTACTTTACTTTATTGCTAACCGTTAGCCATAGTAGTAGAAGTAATAGTTGGTGAGACAACTTCATGAAGACACAATGATGGAGATCATGATGATGGAGATCATGGTGTCATGCCGGTGACGATGATGATCATGGCGCCCCGAAGATGGAGATCAAAAGGAGCAAAATGATATTGGCCATGTCATGTCACTATTTTATTGCATGTGATGTTTACCATGTTTTACATCTTATTTGCTTAGAATGGCAGTAGCATAAATAAGATGATCTCTCGCTAAAATTTCACGAATTGTGTTCCCCCGAACTGTGCACCGTTGCTAAAGTCCGTTGTTCCGAAGCACCACGTGATGATCGGGTGTGATAGGTCCTAACGTTCGCATACAACGGGTGTAAGCCAGATTTACACACGCAATACACTTAGGTTGACTTGACGAGCCTAGCATGTACAGACATGGCCTCGGAACACGGAAGACCGAAAGGTCGAACATGAGTCGTATAGAAGATACGATCAACATGAAGATGTTCACCGATGATGACTAGTCCGTCTCACGTGATGATCGGACACGGCCTAGTTGACTCGGATCATGTATCACTTAGATGACTAGAGGGATGTCTGTCTGAGTGGGGGTTCATTAATAATTTGATTACATGAACTTAATTATCATGAACTTAGTCTAAAATCTTTGCAATATGTCTTGTAGATCAAATGGCCCACGCTAATGTCAACCTCAACTTCAACACGTTCCTAGAGAAAACCGAGCTGAAAGACGATGGTAGCAACTATACGGACTGGGTCCGAAACCAAGACGTTATGAACGCTTGGCAAACACGTGTTGATGATTACTCCCTGGTTCAGTGCGGCATGCTTTATAGCTTAGAACTGGGGCTCCAAAAGCGTTTCGAGCAGCACGGAGCATATGAGATGTTCCAAGAGCTGAAAATGGTTTTCCAAGCTCATGCCCGGGTCGAGAGATATGAAGTCTCTGACAAGTTCTACAGTTGTAAGATGGAGGAGAATAGTTCCGTCAGCGAACACATACTCAGAATGTCTGGGTTGCACAACCGCTTGTCTCAGCTGGGAGTTAATCTCCCGGATGACGCGGTCGTTGACAGAATCCTTCAGTCGCTCCCACCTAGCTACAAGAGCTTCGTGATGAACTTCAATATGCAGGGGATGGAAAAGACCATTCCTGAGGTATATTCAATGCTGAAATCAGCGGAGGTGGAGATCAAAAAGGAACATCAAGTGTTGATGGTGAATAAAACCACTAAGTTTAAGAAAGGCAAGGGTAAGAAGAACTTCAAGAAAGACGGAAAGGGAGTTGCCGCGCCCGGTAAGCAAGCTGCCGGGAAGAAGACAAATAATGGACCCAAGCCTGAGACTGAGTGCTTTTATTGCAAGGGAAACGGTCACAGGAAGCGGAACTGCCCCAAGTATTTAGCGGATAAGAAGGCCGGCAATACCAAAGGTATATGTGATATACATGTTATTGATGTGTACCTAACCAGCGCTCGTAGTAGCTCCTGGGTATTTGATACCGGTGCGGTTGCTCATATTTGTAACTCAAAGCAGGAGCTGCGGAATAAGCGGAGACTGGCGAAGGACGAGGTGACGATGCGCGTCGGGAATGGTTCCAAGGTCGATGTGATCGCCGTCGGCACGCTACCTCTACATTTACCTACGGGATTAGTTTTAAACCTCAATAATTGTTATTTAGTGCCAGCTTTGAGCATGAACATTGTATCTTGTTCTCGTTTGATGCGAGATGGCTACTCATTTAAATCCGAGAATAATGGTTGTTCTATTTATATGAGAGATATGTTTTATGGTCATGCCCCGCTGTTCAATGGTTTATTCTTAATGAATCTCGAACGTGATGTTACACATATTCATAGTGTGAATGCCAAGAAATGTAAGGTTGATAATGATAGTCCCACATACTTATGGCACTGCCGCCTTGGTCACATTGGTGTCAAACGCATGAAGAAACTCCATGCAGATGGACTTTTGGAGTCTCTTGATTATGAATCATTTGACACGTGCGAACCATGCCTCATGGGCAAAATGACCAAGACTTCGTTCTCCGAAACAATGGAGCGAGCAACCAACTTATTGGAAATCATACATACTGATGTGTGCGGTCCAATGAGCGTTGAGGCTCGCGGTGGCTATCGTTATGTTCTCACCCTCACTGATGACTTAAGTAGATATGGGTATGTCTACTTAATGAAACACAAGTCTAAGACCTTTGAAAAGTTCAAGGAATTTCAGAGTGAGGTTGAAAATCAACGTGACAGGAAAATAAAGTTCTTACGATCAGATCGTGGAGGGGAATATTTGAGTCACGAATTTGGCACACACTTAAGGAAATGTGGAATTGTTTCACAACTCATGCCGCCTGGAACACCTCAGCGTAATGGTGTGTCCGAACGTCGTAATCGCACTCTATTGGATATGGTGCGATCTATGGTGTCTCTTACCGATCTACCGCTATCATTTTGGGGTTATGGTTTAGAGGCTGCGGCATTCACTTTAAATAGGGCTCCGTCGAAATCCGTTGAGACGACACCGTATAAATTATGGTTTGGAAAGAAACCTAAGATGTCGTTTCTTAAAGTTTGGGGATGCGATGCTTATGTCAAGAAAATTCAACCTGAAAAGCTCGAACCCAAGTCGGAAAAATGCGTCTTCATAGGATACCCTAAGGAAACCATTGGGTATACCTTCTACCTCAGATCCGAAGGCAAGATCTTCGTTGCCAAGAACGGGTCCTTTCTGGAGAAAGAGTTTCTCTCGAAAGAAGTAAGTGGGAGGAAAATGGAACTTGATGAGATGACCCCTCTCGAACCAGAAAGCAGCGCAGCACTAGGAAATGTTTCTGTGCCGCCTGCACCGACTAGAGAGGAAGTTAATGATGACTGTCATGATCAAGTTACCACTGAACTTCATAGGTCCACAAGGACACGTTCTGCACCAGAGTGGTACGGCAACCCTGTCCTGGAAATCATGTTGTTGGACACTGGTGAACCTTCGAACTATGAAGAAGCAATGGCGGGCCCAGATCCCAACAAATGGCTTGAAGCCATGCAATCCGAGATAGGATCCATGTATGAAAATAAAGTATGGACTTTAACAGACTTGCCCGATGATCGGCGAGCGATAGAAAATAAATGGATCTTTAAGAAGAAGACGAACGCGGATGGAAACGTTACCATCTATAAAGCTCGACTTGTTGCTAAGGGTTATCGACAAATTCAAGGAGTTGACTACGATGAGACCTTCTCACCCGTAGTGCAGCTGAAGTCCGTCCGAATCATGTTAGCAATTGCCGCATTCCACGATTATGAAATATGGCAAATGGACGTCAAAACAGCATTCCTTAACGGCTTCCTTAAGGAAGAATTGTATATGATGCAGCCGGAAGGTTTTGTCGATCCTAAGAATGCTGACAAAGTATGCAAGCTCCAGCGCTCAATCTATGGGCTGGTGCAGGCATCTCGGAGTTGGAACATTCGCTTTGATGAGATGATCAAAGCGTTTGGGTTTACACAGACTTATGGAGAAGCCTGTGTTTACAAGAAAGTGAGTGGGAGCTCTGTAGCATTTCTCATATTATATGTGGATGACATACTATTGATGGGAAATGATATAGAATTCTTGGAAAGCATAAAGGCCTACTTGAATAAGTGTTTTTCAATGAAGGACCTTGGAGAAGCTGCTTACATATTAGGCATCAAGATCTATAGAGATAGATCGAGACGCCTCATAGGTCTTTCACAAAGCACATACCTTGACAAGATATTGAAGAAGTTCAATATGGATCAGTCCAAGAAGGGGTTCTTGCCGGTATTGCAAGGTGTGAAATTGAGCACGGCTCAATGCCCGACCACAGCAGAAGATAGAGAAAAGATGAGTGTCGTCCCCTATGCCTCAGCCATAGGGTCTATTATGTATGCCATGCTGTGTACCAGACCTGATGTAAACCTTGCCGTAAGTTTGGTAGGAAGGTACCAAAGTAATCCCGGCATGGAACAATGGACAGCGGTCAAGAACATCCTGAAGTACCTGAAAAGGACTAAGGGTATGTTTCTCGTTTATGGAGGTGACGAAGAGCTCGTCGTAAAGGGTTACGTCGATGCTAGCTTCGACACAGATCTGGATGACTCTAAGTCACAAACCGGATACGTGTATATTTTGAATGGTGGGGCAGTCAGCTGGTGCAGTTGCAAGCAAAGCGTCGTGGCGGGATCTACATGTGAAGCGGAGTACATGGCAGCCACGGAGGGCAGCACATGAAGCAATCTGGATGAAGGAGTTCATTGCTGACCTATGAGTTATTCCCAATGCATCGGGGCCGACGACTCTCTTCTGTGACAACACTGGAGCTATTGCCCTTGGCAAGGAGCCCAGGTTTCACAAGAAGACCAGGCACATCAAGCGTCACTTCAACTCCACTCGTGAAAATGTTCAAAATGGAGACATAGATATTTGTAAAGTGCATACGGATTTGAATGTCGCAGATCCGTTGACTAAACCTCTTCCACGGGCAAAACATGATCAACACCAGAACTCTATGGGTGTACGCTTCATCACAATGTAACTAGATTATTGACTCTAGTGCAAGTGGGAGACTGTTGGAAATATGCCCTAGAGGCAATGATAAAATGGTTATTATTATATTTCCTTGTTCATGATAATTATCTATTGTTCATGCTATAATTGTGTTATCCGGAAATTGCAATACATGTGTGAACGCATATACCATAACATGTCCCTAGTGAGCCTCTAGTTGACTAGCTCGTTGATCAATAGATGGTTACGGTTTCCTGACCATGGACATTGGATGTCATTGATAACGGGATCACATCATTAGGAGAATGATGTGATGGACAAGACCCAATCCTAAGCATAGCTCTAGATCGTGTAGTTCGTTTGCTAAAGCTTTTCCAATGTCAAGTATCATTTCCTTAGACCATGAGATCGTGCAACTCCCGGATACCGTAAGGATGCTTTGGGTCTACCAAACTGAAGGAAATATGCCCTAGAGGCAATAATAAAGTTATTATTTATTTCCTTATATCATGATAAATGTTTATTATTCATGCTAGAATTGTATTAACCGGAAACATAATACATGTGTGAATACATAGACAAACAGAGTGTCACTAGTATGCCTCTACTTGACTAGCTCGTTAATCAAAGATGGTTATGTTTCCTAGCCATAGACATGAGTTGTCATTTGATTAACGGGATCACATCATTAGGAGAATGATGTGATTGACTTGACCCATTCCGTTAGCTTAGCACTCGATCGTTTAGTATGTTGCTATTGATTTCTTCATGACTTATACATGTTCCTATGACCATGAGATTATGCAACTCCCGTTTACCGGAGGAACACTTTGTGTGCTACCAAATGTCACAACGTAACTGGGTGATTATAAAGGTGCTCTACAGGTGTCTCCAAAGGTACTTGTTGGGTTGGCGTATTTCGAGATTAGGATTTGTCACTCCGATTGTCGGAGAGGTATCTCTGGGCCCACTCAGTAATACACATCACTATAAGCCTTGCAAGCATTGTCACTAATGAGTTAGTTGCGGGATGATGTATTACGGAACGAGTAAAGAGACTTGCCGGTAACGAGATTGAACTAGGTATTGAGATACCGACGATCGAATCTCGGGCAAGTAACATACCGATGACAGAGGGAACAACGTACGTTGTTATGCGGTCTGACCGATAAAGATCTTCGTAGAATATGTGGGAACCAATATGAGCATCCAGGTTCCGCTATTGGTTATTGACTGGAGAGGTGTCTCGGTCATGTCTACATAGTTCTCGAACCCGTAGGGTGCGCACACTTAACGTTACGATGACAGTTATATTATGAGTTTATATGTATTGATGTACCAAAGGTTGTTCGGAGTCCCGGATGGATCACAGACATGACGAGGAGTCTCAAAATGGTCGAGACATAAAGGTTGATATATTGGAAGCCTATGTTTGGACATCGGAAGTGTTCCGGGTGAAATCGGGATTTTTCCGGAGTACCGGGAGGTTACCGGAACCCCCCGGTAACTTAATGGGCCTTATTGGGCCTAGGTGGAAGAGAGGAGAGGAGGCCAGGGCAGGGCCGCGCACCCCTCCACCCCCAGTCCGAATAGGACAAGGAGAAGGGGGCGGCGCCCGCCTTCCTTCCTCCCCTCCACCTTTTCCCCTTCCTCTCCTAGTCCAACATGGAAAGGGAGGGAGTCCTGCTCCCGGTAGGAGGAGGACTCCTCCTGGCGCGCCTCTCCTCCCTTGGCCGGCGGCCTCCCCCTTGCTGCTTTATATACGGGGGCAGGGGGGCACCTCTCGACACACAATTGATCTACGATCTTTTAGCCGTGTACGGTGCCCCCTCCACCATATTACACCTCGATAATATCGTAGCGGTGCTTAGGCCAAGCCCTGCATCGGTAGAACATCATCATCGTCACCACGCCGTCGTGCTGACGAAACTCTCCCTCAACACTCGGCTAGATCAGAGTTCGAGGGACGTCATCGAGCTGAACGTGTGTTGAACTCGGAGGTGCCGTGCGTACGGTACTTGATCGGTCGGATCGTGAAGACGTACGACTACATCAACCGCGTTGTGTTAACGCTTCCCCTTTCGGTCTATGAGGGTACGTGGACAACACTCTCCCCTCTCATTGCTATGCATCACCATGATCTTGCGTGTGCATAGGAATTTTTTTGAAATTACTACGTTTCCCAACACAAACGTCACAACGTAACTGGGTGACTATAAAGGTGCACTACAGGTATCTCCGAAAGTGTCTGTTGGGTTGGCACGGATCGAGACTAGGATTTGTCACTCCGTATGACGGAGAGGTATCTCTGGGCCCACTCAGTGATGCATCATCATAATGAGCTCAATGTGACTAAGTAGTTAGCCACGGGATCATGCATTACAGAACGAGTAAAGTGACTTGCCGGTAACGAGATTGAACGAGGTATTGGGATACCGATGATCGAATCTCAGGCAAGTAACGTACCGATTGACAAAGGGAATTGTATGCGGGATTGATTGAATCCTCGACATCGTGGTTCATCCGATGAGATTATCGTGGAGCATGTGGGAGCCAACATGGGTATCCAGATCCCGCTGTTGGTTATTGACCGGAGAGTTGTCTCGGTCATGTCTACGTGTCTCCCGAACCCCTAGGGTCTACACACTTAAGGTTCGGTGACGCTAGAGTTGTAGTGATATTAGTATGCGGTTGACCGAAAGTTGTTCGGAATCCCGGATGAGATCCCGGACGTCATGAGGAGTTCTGGAATGGTCCAGAGGTAAAGATTTATATATAGGAAGTCCAGTTTCGGCCACCGGGAGAGTTTCGGGGGTCACCGGTATTGTACCGGGACCACCGGAAGGGTCCCGGGGGTCCACCGGATGGGGCCACCCATCCCAGAGGGCCCCATGGGCTGAAGTGGCGTGGGAACCAGCCCTTGGTGGGCTGGTGCGCCCCACCCAATGGCCCAAGGCGCCTAGGGTTGGAAACCCTAGGGGGCTGTTGCCCCTCGAGGGGGCATGCGCCCCCCCCTGGTTGGAAACCCTAAGGGGGCCGTTGCCCCCCGAGGGGCCGGCGCCCCGGGGGCCGACCCCCCTTTAGATGGGATCTCCAAGGGGGGCATGCGCCCCCTAGCCCCTATATATAGTGGAGGGGTGGGAGGGCAGCCACACCCTAAGCCCTGGTGCCTCCCTCTCCCTCCCGTGACACCTCTTCCTCCTCCAGTAGCGCTTGGCGAAGCCTTGCTGGAATCCCGCTGCTTCCACCACCACGCCGTCGTGCTGCTGGACCTCCATCAACTTCTCCTTCCCCCTTGCTGGATCATGAAGGAGGAGACGTCTCCGCTCCGTACGTGTGTTGAACGCAGAGGTGCCGTCCGTTCGGCGCTAGGATCATCGGTGATTTGGATCACGACGAGTACGACTCCATCAACCCCGTTCTCTTGAACGCTTCCGCTCGCGATCTACAAGGGTATGTAGATGCACTCCTCTCTCTCTCTCGTTGCTAGATGACACCATAGATTGATCTTGGTGATGCGTAGAATTTTTTTAATTTCTGCTACGATCCCCAACAATTCAGGCCCAGTGAAATATTGCCGCTTCGTCCGTCCAGCTTACTGCTAAAGTTGGAAAGGGGGGTTTTGTGATTTGACGGCTCATTGGGCATTACTGCGGCACTACGACCGGAGTGTGTCTACCGTGCAGTTGTGCAAAAAGGTTGTCGGGGAAATGACACCTATGGGATCACAAGAATCCCTACTACGGTTGGCGGGGCGCGGGGTTGTGAGAAGAGCAGGTCTAACAGGAAGCACACGGATCGTTTACCCAGGTTCGGGCCGCGAGGATGCGTAATACCCTAGTCCTGCTTTGGTGGATGTATTGAGTGTTCTTAAGCTAGCTACGGGGTGCAACATGCCCAAAAGAGCCGAATCCCCCTCCAGTATGCCATGGGCCTCCTTTTATAGTCGAAAGGGGCTGCCACAGTGGCACACAGGAGGTGGAAAGGTATACAGTGTTGTGAGCTTATCGCCCGTGTTACAGGACAAGATGCATTAAATGCATCAGTTAGGTGTCCCTTAGCTTTATCGGGGACGGGAGCGAGGCCCGTCCTGTCCGTCGCCGCCTCGCATTGCTTCGACATGCGCCCAGACCAGCGATGCATGTGGCACCATGCAGGCAGGCAGGCAGCTGAGGTGGCGCGGTGGTAGGGTCTTCACGAAGGTCTGCATGGCACCACGCAGGTGCTTGCTGAGTTGGCTCGGAAGCCGCATGTTGCCACGCAGGTGCCTGCCCAGCTGGTCAGGCTGGCAACTGCATGCGAACGGCGGTGGAGTCTTGTTCGACGCGGGCCTGGCTGTGGCCCCGCTGATGTCCTCGGCAAGGGCCTTGCCGGGGGTCTTGTGGATTCCCTCGGCTGGGATCCCGCTGAGGGTTGCCGTCTTCTGGTCCTCATATGATCTCACATGTTTAGGATCTTGACGAAGATCTGCATGCCACCTCAGAGGCGCCTCCCGAGCCCTGGGATCCAACGTAGTTGGTTGGGTCGGAACCCATGGGCTCAAGGGTGGCTCGCTCTATTGGTGTTGGGCAAGTCGCCCCGGCATGGCTCTTGCCGGGCCCGCAGAGGCTGCCCCGGCAAGGGTCCTGCCGGGGGAGTCCACCTTGCCCCCTTCGCTATTTTGTGTTTCTGGTCTTGGCGTTGTCTTGTGCTTCGGCTATTCTTCGGCTTCCCTCCCTTGCCCTGCTAAGTGTGGCCGCGGCGCGTGACTCTGACTGCCCGTGCACAAGTAAAGGGGTCAAAAGGAGAGCCCCTACTTTTCTACACCGACAGGAGCCCCCGGGCCTGGGCCACACATAAACGCGACGTGTTGTTGGGCTAGGCCCAGAACGGTGCGCGGGCAGGTGGGACGGGTTTTACCGTAGTAACTGCTTCGTCCGCTGCGCTTCCCCACGACCCGCGTTGAACACGCGACGTGGAGGGTGTGCGTGACGTGGGGGTCATGCGTGGGGCATTTCCCTCACGCATGCATCACGTCGCAGTTAATGGGAAAGGAGGCGGCTCGTGCCTTCCCCGTAAAAAGGGATAACCGCGGGCGCGCTGCTCACTTTACCCCCCTTCCTGCGTCTTCTCCAATCTCAGAGCCGCCGCCTCCTTCTCCTTCCTTCCTAAGCTTTCGCCTTTGCTCACCGTTGCTACATCTTTGTTGTATTCCGTCCCCCGCCCCTCGCAACCGCCATGGCCCCCAAATCCACCAAGGGCAAGGGAGTGGCCAAGGACGCCGGGGCGACGGAGCCGCCGGAGAGTGCGTTGGCAGCGCAGCGGACGCAGCTCGCCTACTTCCCCTCGACGGTCGATGTTTTCGAGCTCCGGGACTGCTTCAGGCCCCTGTGGGGGTGCAAGACGGGGGGAGAGACGACGGGGCATCCAACCACGCGCGTCATCCCTGTCGATTGCGCTGAGGCCGCCCCGAATCGGTATCCGTTCTTTGTTGATTACTTTTCTTATGGCCTCTGCCCCCCTTTCTCCGATTTCTTCAATGATATCATGCACACCTTTGGTTTCCACCTCCTGGATTTCACTCCCAATGTCGTGGCGTGCATGGCTCGTTTCGCCCATCTCTGTGAGGGCTTCACCGGAGTGCATCCCAACACGGCGCTCTTCCGCCATTACTTCTTCCCTCGGATCCAACCGAGAGGCGCCATCTCTGGGTGTGTCGCCAGGATCCCAAGGTCCAAGGGGACTTACCCGGAGGGCGCCCAGAAGGACAGGTGGGAAGAATGCGGGGCCGATGGTGCTGGATCGAGGAGGATGATCCACAGCAGTTCTGCCAGATCCGCCAGGCGCCGCCTGTTCGCAGAGGCGACTGGAGCAATGTCGATGCTGATGACGCGAAGCTCGCGATCGCCACCACCAGTATCCTTCGTCTCACCGAGGCCGGGCTCACCCTTGAGATGATCGGGGCGGATTTCCTCCGCTGCCGAATCGCTCCACTGCACAACAAGGGGAGGCCAGCCTGGCTCTTTACGAATGCCGCCGACATGATGAGGCTTGGCCCCGGCCTCGACCACAACTTCACGGTGATGGGGCATGCCCACTTCTACCAGCGGCTCTTCCAGCTTGACGTGAACCGCGACGGCAAGATCGAGCGGTCCGGCAAGGCCACAAGGGCCACCGCGAAGGTCGGCAAGGTCGCCAAGGGGCCCTTGTTAAGTTGCCGGCGGGGTGGTCCCGCTGAGCAACAACTCGCGTCGGAGCGACATCTCGCCATGATGCCAGAGTTCAACGCGCATGGCCTTGACCCGAGCTGGGTCGAGCCAGAGGCAATTTAGGTGCAGGATTTTCTTCGACACCTTGCATGAGGGGTACGTCACCGACGAGCCGCGGCTCGTACAGGACACCACCCAGGCGGAGCTGGACTACATCGCCGCCAGGGCGGCGGAGGCAGAGCTCGTCAGGAAGGCCGGGAGCACCAGCGGCGTGGAGGATAAGGCCGTGGCGGAAGCGGAGAAGGAGCTCGCCCAGTGGGCGGAGGCACTGGGGAGGCCAGCAGCGCCGGCACCGGGGCCCCTCTCATCGAAGATGCAGTTGCCGAGTCATCGTCGGAGGAGGCCGAGGCTGTCGACCCTCCGGCCACGGGGAGAGGGCGAGTCCTGCGGCGGGCCACCTCTGGCGAGCTGGTTTGGCCCGGCAGGGCCGGGCAGCCCCGACAAGCTCCGGAGGCGTCCATGCCCTAGACAAGGGCCGCGGCGGGGAAGAAGCTGGTGAAGGCCGCGGTGGCAAAGACGAAAGCATCTGCCTCTTCTTCGTCCAAGCGCCCACGGACCCCATCTGCTTCCCCTCCTCTGGCAGACGTCGACGCGGAGGTCACCTTTGCCTTCGGGTCCCTCAGCCCAAGGAGGAAGAGGAAAGCAGCAGAGGAGGAGGTGGAGGACGAGTATGTATCTTGTCCCTTTTTGCCATCTCCGTATCCTCGGATCGTGCCACTTATCTTGATTTGTCCTTTTCTTTGTAGGGATGCGGAGACACTGGCCCAGAGGGTGAACAGGGCCAGGGCTTGGACGAGCAGCCAGCCCCCGACAGGTACTTCTGGCACACCGCTGGTGGTGTTAAGCAGCCCGGACAGCAGCCCCCGGCATAGCCCCTAGCGTAAGTTCATCACTCACCCCTTATCGACGTGAGTCAGGGGTATGATACTTTGGTGCTGACCTTGCCGTGTACGCAGGAGGAGAACAGCAGCAGGAGGAGCCACCGAGGGCTACCCCCAACACGCCGCCCCCATCGACCATGCCGCCCCGAGGGGCGTCCCCGGCAAGGGCGCCAAGCACCGAGCCCATGCACATGGAGGAGGAGGAGGAGGAGAACTCGGGCGCCGATGGCTTCGCCTCGGTGCTAAATGTTGGCGGGGAGGGGACCTCTACTTCCCAGCCCAGCACTGGTAAGTCGTTTACCTTTCGTCCCTGTTCCTTTTCTTTTGTTTCCGACTCTTGGTCTTGGCTTTGTCTCATCCCCTTCTTGGTATCCAGATCGTCCGTCGGCAGACCAGGAGGACATAGACACCGTCACCGAGGATGTCGCCAAGGCCGCCGAGGCGGAGGCCGAGAAGATCACCGCCGAGGAGGCCGCCAAGGGCGCTGCTGAGGACGCCGCCAAGGGGCCTGCCGGGGAGCCCGGCAAGGCCGCTGCCGAGGAGGAGGTGGTTGATGAGCAGCCTTCCTCCTCCGCTGCCTCTGGCTCCGGAAGGTATCTGAGGGTGAGTGATGACCTTTTCGTCCACCTTCCAGGGGCGTCGAGCTCCAGGGCGCCCGTCGAGGGAGAGCTGTTCGATGAGGAGGTGCTTGCCGCCGCCAGGCTCGAGGTTGTTGACGAACCGAGCACCGGTGGCGACGGTTCTCAGGAGGAGCGGCTTCTCCAGGCCATGGGCGCCAATTTCCGGAAGCTCCAGGCTCTCCATCGCACCCGCCTGGACAAGGTCAAGTCCAGGATGGCAACGGTGGACAAGGCGGAGGCGGACCTCAAGGTGCGCGTCGCCGAGACGCGGACTTGGTTCCGCCAGGCTTGCGAGGAGCTGAAGGTCGCCCAGGGTGAGCTGGCCAAGCGCGACGTGGAGCTCACCATGAAGCGGGCCGACATCGAGAAGGCCCAGGAGATGGCGGAGAACTTGGCCGCCGCAGCCGAGGCCGCTCGAACCCAGCACCAGGCCGCGCCGAACTCCCAGGAGGAGGACCTTGCTGCGCGTGAGGAGAAGCTTGCCACAACGCTCCACGGCAAGGATGAGGAGGTGGAGAAGCTCATCGTGCAGCAGACCTAGGAGCTGGAGCAGAGGCACAAGGAGGCGCTCAATGCCCAGGCTCTGGTTCAGGCCGACAAGGTGAAGGAGCTGGAGGTGGCGCAGGACGAGCTGAAGAAGCAGGCACTGGAGCTGACGGGGGAGAGGGACACGGCCAAGGGCGCCTTGGCTGACGCGCAGGCCGTAGTCCTCGGCAAGGCCGAGCTGCTCTCCACGGCCAACAACTCCATCAGGGACCTAAAGCTGAAGCTGGAAGGCCTTGAGGGGATGCTCTCGGAGGCCAAGGCCCGGGAGGGGACCCTGGCCAAGGAGTTGGAGACCGAGAAGCAACTGCGAAAGAACGAAGCCGCCAACCACAAGGATTCCATGGAGGGTGTGAACCGCTAGATCGGCCGTCTCATGGACGTCGCTGGTAGGATCACCACGCAGCTGGCTACCATGGGGATGACAAATGTGAGGTACGCCCCAGAGCGCAGCAGGACTACCAACGCCAAGCTGACCCTGTTCTTCGAGGGCGTCCTCGGGGCCCTGGAGCAGCTTCACTCCAACAGGGCGGCCTCCCTGGCCAATGAGTCCTGGAAACTTTGCCGGGGTGCCATGACCAAGGTCCTCACCAAGGTGGCGTACTGGTGTCCCGACCTTGACTTCGACGCCGTGCTGGAGAGCTTGCCGGAGGATGCTGACCTCGCGCTGCTCAAGGAGCGTATCAAGCCCGTCATCAGCGGTATCGACATAATTCAGAGGGTGGAGGGCCAGCGCTGGGATTAGGCACCCCGTTTCTTATCGTCGCTGCAATTTCATGACCAAGACAATTCCTATCTTTAGTTAGAACCGTGGCGGCAATTGATGTAATATAACTCTATAGTACTTTTGATATGATGCATGTTATTTTCCTGTTCAACCTCTCTTTGTATGTCCACCCTACGTTTATCGGGTAGGCTTGCCGGTGCGTAAATCCAGGGCGGCATCTTGGGGACCGATCCCCAATGGCTAGCCGTGTGTGCTTGCTGCCGGGTGAACCACCTTACCGCCCTTAACGCGGCCACTCGAACTGTCGAGCTTGACTCGAGTCAGAATCGAGAGCGTTGCTAATTGCGGAAGGCTATCCTGCCACTCTCGACGCGGCCGCTTGAGCTGTTGAGCAGACTCGAAATAGAACAAGGGCGTTGCCAATCGTAGGAGGGCCCCTTTGCGTGCAGGTTTTCCATGCAAAGAACAAGATCTCTGAGGGGAATAACCTTATATAAAAAGGAAATATTTAGAGTTCGGCATGACTTAGCTTTTCTGTCATCGCACGGGCATCCACCACATGCACAGATGGTGCCATCAAGCTCGATCGTCTTCTTCCTTGGAACGACGGCCACCATGAAGCCGCTGCTTCGATTAGACCAGATTTTCACAACTGCACCCCCTACCTGGCGCGCCAAAGATGTCGGGGAAACGACACCTATGGGATCACAAGAATCCCTACTACGGTTGGCGGGGCGCGGGGTTGTTAGAAGAGTAGGTCTAACAGGAAGCACACGGATCGTTTACCCAGGTTTGGGCCGCGAGGATGCGTAATACCCTAGTCCTGCTTTGGTGGATGTATTGAGTGTTCTTGAGCTAGCTACGGGGTGCAACTTGCCCAAAAGAGCCGAATCCCCCTCCAGTATGCCATGGGCCTCCTTTTATAGTCAAAAGGGGCTGCCACAGTGGCACACAGGAGGTGGAAAGGTATACAGTGCTGTGAGCTTATCGCCTGTGTTACAGGACAAGATGCATTAAATGCATCGCTTAGGTGTCCCATAGCTTTATCGGGGACGGGAACGAGGCCCGTCCCGTCCGTCGCTGCCTCGCCTTGCTTCGACACACGCCCAAGCCAGCGATGCATGTGGCGCCATGCAGGCAGGTAGGCAGCTGAGGTGGCGCGGTGGTAGGGTCTTCACGAAGATCTGCATGGCACCACGCAGGTGCTTGCTGAGTTGGCTCGGAAGCTGCATGTTGCCACGCAGGTGCCTGCCCAGCTGGTCGGGTTGGCAGCTGCATGCGAACGGCGGTGGAGTCTTGGTTGACACGGGCCTTTCTGTGGCCCCGCTGATGTCCTCGGCAAGGGCCTTGCCGGGGGCCCGGCAAGGGTCTTGCCGTGGCGTTGCAGTCGTCCCCGGCAAGGAGCTTGCCGGGGTCTTGTGGATTCCCTCGGCTGGGATCCCGTCGAGGGTCGCCGTCCTCTGGTCCTCATCTAATCTCATGTGTTTAGGATCTTGACGAAGATCTGCATGCCACCTCCGAGGCGCCTCCCGAGCCCTGGGGTCCAACGTAGTTGGTTGGGTCGGAACTCGTGGGCTCAAGGGTGGCTCGCTCTGTTGGTGTTGGGCAAGTCACCCCGGCAAGGCTCTTGCCGGGGCCGCGGAGTCCGCCCCGGCAAGGGTCCTGCCGGGGGAGTCCACCTTGCCCCCTTCGCTATTTTGTGTTTCTGGTCTTGGCGTTGTCTTGTCCTTCGGCTTGTCTCCGGCTTCCCTCCCTTGCCCTGCTAAGTGTGGCCACGACGCGTGACTCTGACTGCCCGTGCACAAGTAAAGGGGTCAGAAGGAGAGCCCCTTCTTTTGTACACCGACAAAGGTACCCACACACCTCTCCACATTTGCAAATAAGGCCTTCCCTCGTTCATCCTTTTCTCTCACAAGATAAAATACTCATACAAATGCATCTTGATGTTACGTGCAACGCACGGGCATTATGGGGGTTCAATTGAGAATATAATACTCAGACAGGCTCACGGTTCTGGACTTTGGGCCACAGGCCCACCCTGCATGTTTGGGGGCCCATGTGTTCTACCTCAGCGCTTTTCATATTGCAAGCGATCGGTACAGCGCTGGTTTTAGATGCTGTCGCAAGGCGAATACACAAAATTGAATAAAGCACGGCAGCTGTTGGAATGAAATCGAATGACAGTTCCTAACCAGCAATGAGAGTTGCAATTCTATCAACGATATACCATGTGATAAATAATACTGTCGTATTACTTATACACACAAGACACTTGTTTCACCATGCCAGATTATTACATCAAAATCTCTCGTAGGATAGATCAGTTTGCAGTTGCGTGCTGCTACTGAAGAATTTCAAAGTTGATTTGGACCGGCTCTCCTTGCCGAGAAAGTTCGATTTTGAGATCATCCCCTACAGCAAGATATGATTTAGATTTGAACCTTGACCATCCTTTAGCATCAATCATCAGGCGACCATCCTTTGTACTTACGGTATATTGAGCAGGTTCATTTGCACCAAGGCTGCACATGGTAAGAGAAACTTGGCCGCTGCCGCCCGGATTGTTGAACGACTCCCTCGCTGCTCTAGGAATTCTCTGTTTGCAAGCAAGAAGACATACCCAAACAGTTAGATCAATACAGTGAATCATGTGAAACAACATGGAAAGAAAAAAGAACGAAACACTTTGGCGGCCAATGCTTACCAAGAAGGTGGACATGTCGGTTTTGTAAGGACTTTGGTATATGAAGTGCGAACTGCAGCCCAGTCTGTTGCCGGTGCAACTGCTCGTTCGGTTGCCACTGCACGGGCCGAAGCAAATGCAAGTGCAAGTGTTGGTGCAGGTGCCGAAGCCGTTGCTGCTGCCGGAGATGGTGCTCCTTGTAGAGCTAGTACCGGTGTCGGAGTAGGTGCCGGTGTCGATGCCCGATTCTCCGGTAGATTAGCCTGATCCACTGGCGCGGTCGGTGCCCAATCCTCAGCTGGATCAGACTGAGCTGCTACTGCTATCAGTGCCAGAGCAACTGCCGGTGCTCGATCCGTTGCTGAAGGTGGTACCGATGTGCGAGACAGCGGCGATCGTGTCTGGTCTGCTATGATCAGCTTTCTAACTTGACTAGGCTTCGTGACCGTGATCCAGTTTTTTCTTCATTTCTTTTAAACGCGAGAAGGACTAATTGTGGCATTTTTGTTAAACCAAACTGCAGTTCATCATAGGGATTCAGCTTGTACTCAGACAACAGACTGATCCGATTTTTTCCAGTAATATAAGTGATGGATAGTGCCTTCATTACTGACACGACATAAGAAGTGAAACCTGCAAAAATAGCCATCGTAGAGCAAACTAAACGGTTTATTCTGTGATGAATGTCACATGGCAAAACCTGCATCGTAAAATTGCAGGAAAAGAAAGAAAACATGACATTAAATCAATAAGATTTAGACAGTAAATCAATAAGATTTACTTGATGTGACACGAGTGAATCCTTACCAGCACTACAAGAAATATGTCAACTTGTGACCCTCAGTATTGGCCGCTGAAAGGTCATAGTTTTTCATTTCCGACCTTTTTGTGACAAAAAAACAGAAGGTCAAAAGTTGGTGGTCGTAAACTGAAATTAGTGACCTTCTTTGTGATATGTAAAAGGTCGTTGGTTCCACGACCAAATTTTTGGTCACTAGCAACCTCCTCAAGCCACGTAGGCATCCAGCGTGGCAAGCTGATGTGGCACAAGAATCAACCCGGTCCAATTCGGCGTTTTACATGGGCCGAGCCCAACAATTCGGCCCTTTTAATGTATTTTTTCCTGTTATTTTTTGCTAGCTACATGGGCCTAGCCCAGCAATTCGATATTTTTTTCTTGGCCATTGCCTTTTATAGTACATTTTTTTTCACCCTCAACCCTTTTATAGTCCAGTTCTGTTTTGGGCCTCGGCTTTTTTGCATTCCATCTACCTTTTGGGCCTTGGCCTTTTCGTTTGTCACACTGGTCATCTTTCTATTTCTCACACTTTCACAATAAACAAATGAAAAATATTTCAAATGGCAAGAGAACATATGAAACTGTAAAATGATAGCCAATATTAGCACCAAATATGCTGACTACTGTACAAATACGAAATTACAGTATTTACAATAATGTTCATACAACCAGATATGCTGGCTACTGTACAACATAACTAGCACTACATTATTACTCGCTACTCTTTACTTTGTCGGGTTTCAAGCTTCTTCAAATTTCTTCAGCCCAGAGCTCCTGTGAAGAGAGGTAACACCACACTTTTAGAGCTAGATCAAGGCACAAAATGTTTATTTGGTTAGGTCATGCTGCAACAATCACATAGAAGCATAATTATAAGCACAAATACACCAATCATCTCAGTTCAAGCAAATCATCTATAGTAGCAAAGCATGAAAAAGGAAGCAGCACATGGCAGGAATGTTTACAACATCTCAGTCGATGACTTCAAATAGGAATAATGTATACAAGTATAATACAAAAATATGAGAAACTATCACAATACAGAAATGGTATCACGGATATATATAGCTAACTCAATGACAGATTGAAATGTTTTACTCAATGTATGGAACTCAAAGAACTTTTCTGGTTAGTCACCAGCATCGTGCATTTTAACTTCAATAACTGCAGAAATTAGATAGTATATGAAGGCAATATTCTAAAGATATATTTCTCTCAAACATATAGGTACAACTGAAGCAAATGCAGCTGCTCTTGCTGATATATCTCACTAGACATGGTCTTGCTAACTTACTATGTTAACACAGACTAATCCGAGTGAACCAGCTAATTCTAGTTCGTCCACGGACCACACAACGAATGAATGCATCAAGGTTTGATGACAGTACTACGTACATCCTACAACACCGAATCAGCACAACAAAACCGAAGACCATGCAACCAATGAGCTGCAGCTGCGGCACTGAATTAGGAGCAGAAGAAACTGAGCTTTGCGCCAGATGCAGCTAGCAAGCGTAAAGAAAGGGGCGAACATGGAAAGCAAGATACCTTGATCTGGTATAGCTTGAGCCATGCCGACCAGCATCCGTTACTTTGCCAGGTGGCTAGCATCCTCAGTGATGGGGATGACATTGGTCCTCTTCTTGGCCATGTTGACAAGATCCCTACCACTCCGGTGAGAGAACTCAACGACATACACCAACCCAGTCTGCAAAATGACAAGACTTCGTTAGGACAACTCACATTAAGCAGCATTCACTTGAAATACACAAAGGAAATAGTGACGAGATCTCACCGGTCCAACAATGTCAGACACATGAGACACGGTTGTTCCAAAGGCAGCTCCGAGGTACAGCACACGTGTTCCAGGAGCCTGAACCAAGAACCACAAAGTCAGCTACTACAACAATGGTTCCAGTCTGAATTACAACCTTGACAAAACAAGGTATTCAAACAATCCAGAATGCAAGCGGAGGCACAAAAAGGATTTACAATCCAGATGTTGTCCACACCACCGAGCACAGCAGCAGCCAGCTTGGATCTGAAGGGGTTCCACACCCTATACTCAACCTTGGATGCGTCCTCATTCTGTACAATTAACAAAACAACAATTAACATCAGTCTACTGCATCTGTAGAACAGTCACGAACATCAATTCAAATCAGCACCAATAAGTGCATCTCTCAGCCAGGACGGGTGCATCATAAGTTTACAAGGAAAGAACTTATAATGACAACATCTTTGCTTAATCCCCTTGGATGGATAGGAATAATGCTACCAAGGCCTAAGTACCTAACTACTAGTATCTACTAACGATAGATACATATAGCAAGATATATGCATACCGCATACCAAATACATCATATAATGATCAAACTAATGTATAACAATTACATTATTATCTATTTAAGTTTTTATCTGGTACAAACAAACTCCAGAATGCCACAATGCCACAGAGAAGAGAACAGAAACATGCCACACGTGTAACATAACTGCTTTCCCACCTGATAGGCTGATACTTCAACCAGAAGTAGGATTGCCTAGTGGGAGCATGTGTCCGATCTACCCATGTTGTCTAAATTGTTTAATAGGGGTCGTGGATGGAAGATCTGAAATTAGGATGGGGTCGCACTGATTATAAGCCTAGTGGGGACAACCACTTTGGCACACAAGCTACCAGCAGGCAACTAACCTAGGCAATACAGGCCAGGCAACGCCATCAATTACGCACTCACCAATCTCCAATCGACAATTTTCAGCTGACTGAATCAACATAACGAGGCGCGCCACCGCTACATCAAGATCAGCCCCTATGGCCATCGCTGCATATTTCACATGGTATGCAGCTACACATCGATCCGGCTTCATCTTATCGGTTCTCACAACAGAAGAAGTCTGGCAAGGGGATTCGATCCGAATCCTTCCAAGATAAAACGATCCTACGTATTTCACTTTAAAAATATGCGTGGAGGAGAACATCCAACATCTGGTTTGACCACGGACCTGGCGGCGCGGAGGCGCAGAGGGAGACGGCGCGGGAGCCGCCGCTGCGGGCGGTGAAGCGGGCCGAGTTGGCGGGGGCGGAGGGCGAGGGGGAGACGGAGAGGTGGGGGCGCGCCGTGCCCGGGAGGCGGCCGAGGAGCGGGCGGGCCATGGGAAGACGACGAACCCGTCCTGCAGCAGGAGGTGGACGACGGTCTCCGAGGTTCGCACCGTCGCCGCCGTGGTGGCCGGAGACACGGCGTGCAGCGCTGCCACCGCCAACCCTAGGCAAGCCACACGCGCGCCACGGTCCAGCCAGCCCCATGGAGCGCCGCACATTGAAGGATTTGAAGCACGCACGCGCGCGCCGGTGAGCAAGCCAGCCGTAGTCGCTGGTGGCGACGCCTCTCTCTCTCTCTCTCTCTCCGGTGAGGCGTGGTCGATCTGAATCGGGTTAGGGGGCGGACGGTGGTCGATCTGAATCGGGGGAGAGGATGAGAGGGCATCGAGGGGAGTTAGGGTAGGGAGAGATGGTGAGGGGAGGGAGGGATGAGTTCGGGGGTGGTGGGTGAGGAGGACGGCGAGGTCGGCGATGGGTGGGAGAGGACGGGGACGGGGAGGAGGCGGCGGCGGGGAGATTGGGAGCAGGGAGGAGGGGTGCGATGGGGGGATCTGATCTAGGGTTTGGGCTCCGGGGGTATCTCTTTTTCTTTTTTTTTCTTTTTTTCTGTAGATAGATGGATGGATGGATGGATGTGGGATGGAGATAGGGATGGATGGGTGGATGGGCGTGATGTCATCGATCCATGGGAAGAGTTTTGATTGGTTCAGAAAATCAGTGATTTAGAATAGAGCTATTTTGTGAAGCAGCTATCAAAAATAGTTTGCAAAAGGGCATCACATAAATTTTCACTCAAGTTAGACCACATTTTATGGATGAGCACTAATTTCTATGCATTTCTGACCTATGTAGTTATTTTTAATCATTTTTTGAGTGTCCAAAATAAGATTTTTTGTGAAGGACCTATAATATATTTGTTGTAAAATTGGACCAAATCAATTTTCTAAAATACTAGGCCATGTTTAATGCGCAATTGACTAAATGGTTGGGTGTCAAAAGTTTTGATCCACCTCTGGTGAAAAAGACAAATTCCCGCCGATTCAGGAGGAAGCGGGTCACATTTGAACTGCAGCTGCCTCATAGTTTGCTCTTTATTTTCTCCAAAAATAATTTCTAGGTAGATAAGTATCTATTTAATCAGAGAAACACCAAAAAAAATTCCAAGATTCAACCACTAGCTACGAACGGTCAAGCCCGCTGTTTTGACCGCATTATGAAACGGGCATAAAAAATTCAAAAAAAATAAAAAATTGGAAAACGTTCGCATTGTGTCATTATATATGACCAAGTTTCCAGGAAAAATAATAAACTTGTAATACGGCAATTATTTTAAAAAAGTGTTCTCAGAAATGAGCTATCATGTGTGGAGATTCATGGCTTTCAAGCCAAATGATAAATCTTATGACCACATTCATGGCATAGTTTGTTCGAATGATCTCATATTGTGCACATGGGTGCATATTGGAATGGCAAACAATGTTGCCTAAGGAAATTTTCATTTTCTTTGGACGAAAAAATCATTTTCCATTTTTTGAGTGCCCCAAATGAGGTTTTTTTGTGAAGAACCTACCAAATAATTGTTGCAAAATTGGACCAAATCATTTTTTTAAAATATTAGGCCATATTTAATGCACAATTGACCAAATGGTTGGGTATAAAAAGTTTTGATCCACCTCTGGTGGAAAAGACAAATTTCCGTCGTTTCAGCTGGAAGCGGGTCAAATTTGAATGGCGGCTGCCTCATAGTTTGCTATTTTATTTTTCAAAAAATCATTTCTAGGTACAAAAGTATCTATTTAATCAGAGAAACACCAAAAAATTTCCAAGATTCAAGCACTAGCTAGGAACGGTCATTCCCGCCGTTTTGACCGCATTTTGAAACGGGCATAAAAAAAATAAAAAAATCAAAAAATTGGAAAACCTTTGCATTGTGTCATTATATGTGACCAAGTTACTAGGAAAAATAATAAACTTGTAATACGGTAATTATTTTTAAAAAGTGTTCTCAGAAAGGAGCTATCATGTGTGAAGATTCATGGCTTTCAAGTCAAATGATCAATCTTATGGCCACATTCATGGCGTAGTTTGTTCAAATGATCTCACATTGTGCACAAGGGTGCATCTTGGAATGGCAAACAATGTTGCCTAAGGGAGTTTTCATTTTCTTTGCACGAAAAATTCATTTTCCATTTTTCGAGTGCCCGAAATGAGGTTTTTTTGTGAAGGAACTACCAAATAAATGTTGTAAAAATGGACCAAATCATTTTTCTAAAATACTAGGCCATGTTTGATGCACAATTGACACAATGGTTGGGTGTCAAAATCCTTGATCCACCTCTGGTGAAAAAGACAAATTTCCGCCGATTCAGTAGGAAGCGGGTCAAATTTGAACTGTAGCTGCATCATAGTTTTCTCTTTATTTTTTACAAAAATCATTTCTAGGTACATAACTATCTATTTAATCAGAGAAACATCAAAAGTTTTCCAAGATTCATCAACTAGCTAGGAACGTTCAAGCCCGCCGTTTTGACCGCATTTTAAAACGGGCATAAAAAATTCAAAAAAAAATCAAAAAATTGGAAAACTTTCGCATTGTGTCATCATATGTGACCAAGTTTCCAGGAAAAATAATAAACATGTAATACGACAATCATTTTTAAAAAGTGTTCTCAGAAATGTGCTATCATGCGTGAAGATTCATTGCTTTCAAGCCAAATGATCAATCTTATGGCCACACTCATTGCATAGTTTGTTCAATTGATCTCATATTGTGCAAAAGGGTGCATCTTGGAATTCCAAACAATGTTGCCTAAGGGACGGTGGCCCAGGGCCCCAACTCCAAAGCGCGTAGACTCGCATGCCCGCCGCGTGGTCACCGTGTGACCGTGGCTTTGCCATGCGTTCTGGGAAGCCTAGGCATGTCTAGTAGGTTTGGCACTCCCCAGGTAGATGCTTGGAAGAAAATAATAACAGAATAATCTCACGAGGAAACAGAACAATGCTCAAACATGAATTAGCACCCAAGTGTTTGATTAGTGGTACGGGAAATGCACATGGCCAATGGGCCTGTGTTTTGGCCGAGGATGATCATCTACTAAGGACACTATCTTGGAAAATTTGCAGCTCAAATGGAGGAGACTAGGTGTCACTTGCTTTGCAACGTACCACACTGGACAGAAATATGAATGTTGAAGCCACACTCACATGTATTGTTAGATGGGGCTCAGATATTGTGGATAGCAATGATTTGGGAATATAGAAGATGTGGCAAAAATTCAGCTCATTAGGATATGCCTAGCTAGTACTTCCTTCACAACAGTTCGAGTTGAACAAAAACTTTGGAAATTTGCCGAGGAAGATTTACCAGGCAAATGGAGTTGAATATTGTCATGAGGCAATGATTTGGATAGTAAAGAATGCCCATTTTTTTGGGAATTTTGGGAATGACAGAAATATAGGTTGCTTCACAACCTAGGGCAAAAATTGACACATGGACATGACACATAGATAAAACTGATGAGGTGGTGCCTAGTCATAGCAATAATTACCAATGCATCCATGTTCACAACCTCATGAGCATTTATATTGGTCGTAATCAGGTAGAAATAAGGTCATTGGCGCCTCTTGTGTGCTTTGTGACCATTTGGTGTAAGCAATTTCAGGGTTTGAGCACTTCCAAGCGAAATGGTCGTGGATTTACGACCAATTCAGCTGGGGTCACTAAGAGAAGGTCACAAGTTGACATATTTCTTGTAGTGCAGGAAATGACTATGTTGAAGTACTAAACAGAAGATTGATCATCCAACTACGGGTGGCATGCAGGGGCCCCGCCTACTCCCACAAGCAGGACAGTCCAAAGGTCATGACAAATCGCATGGACCGAACATCCATGGGACTGAAAATCCTGGTGGGTGCGATAAACCTGCAATGCATACAGATATTGGAGTGTAACCATAATTGATAAACCTTCCTAACAAAAAAGTTGATCTGGATACTTCAAAATATACAGACTGAATTGAGTGGACAGACATTAACATAGACCGTTCTCAGGACTGACCACACACCAAAAGCGGCAGTACTAATAAACAATACAGGGTTCACAAACACAAATCAAGTACTGAACAATAGTACTTACTACAGACAAGCAAAGTTGCACTAATTAAACTCTGCAGACTATTTCTTGCCACCGACCTACGGGATGAACCCTGCATAATTGACTAGGCCATGGACTTCGTGAGAGATGTCTACATGCACCATCACCATCTCTTCAACCTTGGAGAACCTAACAGAGTGGTCTTTCCACTCATAAACATGATCATGAAGACAGGCCGCATCAGATTTGTTGGGAAGCTTTACAAGAACCACACCCTCCGTAATCGAAGGCACAACCAGGAAATTGTTGTGGTCAAGTACAGCCTCGAGAACACGCCTCACAACAATGCTACAGGAAAAAACTAGTTTAGGACACGTGGCGACAAGGACACAACAGCTGGATAGTTTAGAAGTAGAACTCATCCTCAGGTCTTCCAGTTCACACGGCATGACTTTGAGAACTTCATCTCCACCGCGGACCTGGTTCTAATTCAAACAGAAACCATATTTTATTACTACCTCCGTTCAGAAATATAAGATGATTTTCGATATTATACTCCAATATATGACTACATATACGCATAGAAATGAGTGAACAAAGACACTAGAACATGTCTTCAAAGGCATGAGAGCAGAGGGATTACTTGCAATATCCATAACACAAGTTACTGAGGCAAATATACCCTCTTCAAAGGTAGCATTGATGTTCATAAAGTACTCCCTCCGTCCCAAAATTCTTGTCTTAGATTTGTCTAGATACGGATGTATCAAGTCACATTTTAGTATTAGATACATCCGTATCTAGACAAATCTAAGACAAGAAATTTGGGACAGAGGGAGTAGTTGAAAGTAATCTATAAGAAATCAGTGTCAACCTCTCGCATGTTTTGGTCAAAAGAGGAATTTAGAACCGTCATTTGGCACACAAAAATCACATGCAAGATCACCCAGAAAGTTGTACTACTAGTACTAGTACTGCGTGTTAGATGAAAAAACACGATCAAGATCGAGAAAAAGATCGTCAAGAAGAGATATTACCTGGACTTGCTTAATGAGGGATCCCGGAGAGGGGGGCTTGGACAGGGCGATGGCTTTGAGCTTGTCTGCGGTAGTCTCGGCGGGGTGCTTGCGCTTCTTCGTACCATGAGCCTCGACGGTTTTGGCCAGAGCCATAGACATCACTTCGGCCGGTGCTCCAGCGTCCATCAAGAAACTGTCAAATAGAAATAAAAGAAAAGAAACCATAATCACAAACCCAAAAGAAGAAAAGAGAGGGAGTTATAGGATCAGTCTCGGGGTTGCAAGACCGGGCCTTGGCCAGAATCAACACCATTGATGCGCTCACCTTTCCTTCTTTGGGAGAGAAGAACAATGGCAGAAGCAGGTCGGGGTTTTCTTGAAGAAATGAGGAACAAGATGAGGGAGAAGCGAGTTGGGTAGAGAGGAAGCTGAGAGAGAAGAGTGAAATGATGGTTGCTTCGTCCGTCCAACTTACTGCTGGAAAGGAGGGGGTTTTGTGATTTGACGGCTCATTGGGCATTACTGCGGCGCTTCGATCGGGGTAGTCTACCGTCACTCTACTACGGAGTAATTTAGTGCATGGCTGGTGGACCCCGATGCTGGCTGTCCCACACGTCGGCGAAAGTGAGTAATTTAGTGCATGGCTGGAGGAGGATCCGCACGGTAGAGCGTGTCCACTGTTTTTCTGAAGAAAAAAATGATTACAGCAAGCGTTTCCACTCTTACGACGGAGGAGTGCGAAACACGGCAGCCACTTGAACATACACAGTGCTCCTACTACTAGGCATGTGCAGTGGTTCATACGTCAGTACTACATAATCTTGTTGCTAGTGTAGTAAGATATGACGACAACAAATGATGTTGTGCGCATGTCAACTATATGAACAGTAATGTAGTAACATAGTACCGCTTTCTCGACTGTCCGGTCGAGAATGAACGGTGAGATCAATGTTAACAGAACTAGGTCTACAGCGCACGGAGAGTACGGTGCTACAGTACTCCACGAAACATGAACCATATGAAGCACGAATAGTGTTAGGCAGGGTGTATGAAGGGTGCACGGGATGGGAGCAAAAGTTCCCTTCTCGACCCACTTTTGGGTGTTTGGCAGAGTGCATGAAGGGTGCATGAGTCCACACTAGTAGGTTAACACAAATACACGAAGAGGAAACAACTACTCCTCCGTCTAGGTGTGTAAGTCATCTTACGTTGTGCACTGCGACCAAGGCGGAGAGGAAAACGAGAAAACTTAATGTCTTTTTGCTAATTAATAGCATTGCATGCAATGAACTAACCAACCACTCCATGTCATGTTTATTAGTCTCAAGTCATTGAAAGCATGCACGGCCCACGTCTCTTATTGGTTGATATGTCACAAAACAAGAAACGGGGAGGGAGTTAATGTACCATGCCTAAGTGTTTTGGGATTATTTGGTTTTCGTAAGGTGACTTACACACCTAGACAGAGGAGTATATTGAGATGAGAATGCAACCAAACACACCCACACGCTTTGTGCTACAGTGACTGATCTACACCATCTGAGTTTGATCCAACGGTCATGTTGCGCCGAGACATGGACATGCCCATGCAGAGGGTGCCTAAATACCACTGAAGTCCCTCTGCTTCTCGAGGCGCACGAAGTTGGTGATGCAGGGGGCGAAACGGCTAAAAGGCAATGCAATCTACGGGAAGGCGGAGGGAGCCAGCCGAGGAGCGGGGAATCTTTTGGTTTTCACCATGGTAAAACACCAGTCGACGACTTCTCACATCAGGAAGTAGTGGGTTTTACAGGCGGAGTCATCGTGACTAATTGCTGCCGCGCCTGCTCCCATCAATCAAAAAATTAAAAATCTTGCCGCACTCAAACACCAGAGCAACGCCGCGGTGGATATTTAAATTTACCTGCCGGCAAGTGGATAAAAAAGGGGTGAAAAAACAAATGTGGCGGCGGCCTAGCTAATCGGTCGAACTAGCCCAACTAGCTAGCCACCGTGCTTCACTGATGTACTCAGCGGGAAAAGTGGTGTTTCATGATTTGATGACTCATTTACTTGCTTCGGCGAAAACGCGCGGTAGGGCGTCCCACGTGAGGAAGAATATATGCGTGCACCACCCGGGAGGACCGCAAAACCGCGCGGTAGGGTGTGCCATGTCTCGGCACGGAGGAAAAATGTGCGTGTAAAAATTTACTGTATCAGACGTAGTACCTATGGTTCGACCTCGGGACCCAGCCACTCGGTCGAAAACACCCCACTAGCCACACAGCTTCATCATGCTAACATGGCACGGAGGATAGGTGTGGTTAGCTCCGTCTCGATCAGCCACAACGTCTCTTGTTCTAGGCATTCTTCTATTTTCCAACCTTTTTTTTAGTTGTAATAACACCACGGCAAGCTAGCGCCACTCTTCGTGTGTGCCCATGCAAAGGTTAGACGATGGAGAGAAGAGAGAGATCGCCGACCTGGGACCCACCAGTAAGTGATTCAACGGTCATGCACGTGTTGACGAGGCACTCCCTCTACTCTACTCAACGTAATACTGTATAAAATCAAGTTATGGGACAAAGCCAACAATCTTTGTTGTTTCAGGCTATCGACTTACGCTTTGTAGTCCAGGTTCCTAGTTCGAATCTCGTCTTTCATATTTGTTAGTTCTAGGTCCAAATTTGATTAATGACAAGTGGGACCCCCGTGTGTTGTTCCGATATTTCAGTGTAGGATGGTTTTTTTGAACAAACACTTTGCGCAGTTAGACAAGTAACGACACAAGTTACACGTATTTTGCAAGTTTACGAACAAAAATGACAGCGGCATAGAATATCACATCCACCCCGCAGCTTAGATGCTATGGTGATACGAGTTTTTACACCGTTGGAAGTGAGATCCAATGGCTTGGGAGTAGTCTTTGTAATTATGCGCAATTTCCAAACTCTCCAAAGGTTTTTTTGCAAATAAAACATTCAGGCCTCGTGTGTGCCGCTGCATCTTGGATCCAACGGCTGCCCGTTGCTCATATTAGGTGCTCCCCGTAGCTTAATTACCCGCTACGGTGATATGAGCATCTAGGTCGTATGATCAGTGATCAGATGGCACATGCGTAGTACTTGTACTTTCTGCGCAATTCCCAAACTCTCTCAGCCGTATATTGCAAAAACATTCAAACCTCCTACTGTGGGCCGTTAGATCTCCGTGAACTCGTATCACCATAGAATCTACGGTGCGGGAGCACCTCATATTCTCCCGTGCGAGAAAACATAAGGTGCTCTCGCAGCTTGGATGCTACGGTGATACGAGCTTCGAGGTCGTTTGATCTGAGATCCAATGGCATCTGAGCAGTCTTTGTGCTTGTAAGCAGTGGCCGAACTCTTTGGGGGCTTTTCTGCAAAAAACCATTCGAACCACCGAGGAGGTGTTGGGTCACAAATCCAACGGCTCCGAAGAGCTTGTATCACCAAAGCATCTAAGGTGTGGTAGCACATGATATTCTTACATACAGGAGAATATGATGTCCTCCTTCATCTTAGATGCTACGGTGATACGAGCTTCGAGGTCGTTGGATATGGGATCCAAGGGCATCTGAGTAGTTTTTGTACAAATTGTGTGCAATTCTCAAACTCATCAAGGTTTCCTGTAAAAATATTAAGACATCATGTGAGCTGCTATATCTCAGATCTACAAGCTCCAAGCAACTCGTATCGGCATATCTAAGGTATGGGGGCACATGATATTCTCCCGGGGAGGAGGGGTGGGGGTGCACAACCAATCGGTGGTTGGGAGGGTGGGGACAAATATAATCTAAACAACCCTAAACAGAGCTTCACAATTTTATCTAAGGTCGAGGGGGTGACCCCCGACAATCATAGCTCCGCCTAATTAAACACAACATTTGCATGTACTGTAGTACTAGACTTAATATTCATGTTTCAGTTTCATGTTCGTTTTAAATATTGAATTGAGGACCATGCATGTCTTACATTTTACTCCCTTCGTTCCTAAATATTAGTCTTTTTAGAGATTTCAAGTGGACTGGCACATACGGATGTATATAGACATATTTTAGAGTGTAGATTCACTCATTTTGCTCCGTATGTAGTCGCTTGTTGAAATCTCTAAAAGACTAATATTTAGGAACAGAAGGAGTATTTTTGAATTCGTGTCATACATGCATGGTTTGGAAAAATAGATGCACTATACTTATTGGATTGTTGTTGTGTTCGTGTGTGGGTGTCTCTTGTGTGTTGTGTGTGTGTGTGTGTGGTCATATGCTTGATACATACAAAGTTTTCTCACCTCCATATTGTTCATCTTTTAAATTTGAATTTGCATTGAAAAACTTACCAGGGATACCATGAAATGTGAAATCCACGTTGAGATCACTATATCACAAACTCACTCTAATTCAACAACTCGTCATAAATCAATTACCACGTTGAGATTAGTATTTGCAAGGAAAATACGGGCATTGTAATACACATAGATTCGTTCGGCAATTTAAAAGGTTCCTTTCGTATTCTCGAATGGTAGGACCCAACGGCGTACCAGCCAGACCTTGGCTCGTGTTGATCCTAAAAAATAAAAAATAAAAAACCGGGCTCGTGTCCTTCTGGTGGCGTGCGTGGTACGCACATTAGGCAACCCCAACCAGTCGAGCCTCCGCGTTTCGAGTCGAAATATCTGGCGGCCAGAATTCCAGCCCTAGGAAATTCCCCTCATGTCCCCGGTCCATAATGACTACCGATGAACAACGGAGGGATGCTTTAGTAACTAGACAACGTTACCTACCGTGCCGAGCACGGTTCAATTCCCTCGGTCGCCGCTCGCCAAGGTCACCCGTCAACTGCATTGCCTACTACGACTACTACTACTACACCAGGATGAGCACAGAATTGAGCCTGTTTGTTCGTGCCTAGTACTTGAGTTAATATATCAGGCAATGCACTCGTACGGAGGGATTATCCTTTTCCTCTGCATATATAACTTGTCTGAAGTCTAACTAAGCAAAATGTTTTACCAAATCCTTTCTTAAGAAATACAACAGGACAGATGTATGGCTTGAAAATTTATTGCATGATGCAGGTTATGATATTGTTTCGAATCCTGGATCTTAAATTTCAGAAATCCAAAAGTGACCATAAATTCTTGAAACTGGGCATGGTCACGTGATATGGCACAAATATTACTTCGTAATTTTTTTTCTTCAATTTCAGACAAGCTGCTTATGACAAGTTGCACAAATGAAGAGCTAAGGTATTTTGGAACAAAGACCTATCACGTTAAGGCGAACGCTTTCACTATTGAAACCGTGGGCGTTTACGTGCCGCCACGAGTCCCACTTCTCATCGGTAGGTGCCGTCCGAGCAAGCGTGTGAGTCGACGGGAGGCGTGCGAGCAGACCGCTGCGCTGGCTGACAGGGAGGCGTGCGAGCAGACCGATGTGCAGGCTCACCGGGAGGCGAGCCCTTTGACCAGGCTCCGCCGCCCACCTTCGTCCCAACTGCTCCCACTTTTAATGTCGCCGGCGCCGCAGTTTAAAATCAACCCCGCACTACCCGGTATCGCTACAATCTTCTCTCTTCCTCTCCGATTCTCCTGTCGTCTACCTCCAACCAGCCTGACCTAAATGTATGCCGTGTCACATCACGATGGTCTGCCATTAGTCTTCTAGTTTCCTGAGGAAGACACCCAGCCGGAGTCTCAAGAACATAAGGCGCTTTGGGACGAGCTTGAACTGGCCTTGCGAGAAGACGCCGCGCCTGTCCCCGCTCTTGTTCCGGCTCCTGTCGCCCAGACTGCGCCAGCACCCATCCCCATGGCATTGATGGGCTGGGAGCCGCACATTGTCGCCGAGCTTGATGCCATGGGGTTCGACGAGGTCCCCGCCGACTTTCACGCGCCTGTGCACCTGCCAGCGCATGCGCCTGCGCGTGCACTGACGTGCACGCCCGTGCCGGTGCCCGTGCACCTGCCAGCGCATGCGCCTGCGCGTGCACTGACGTGCGCGCCCGTGCCGGTGCTCATGCACACGAATGTCTCCGCCGCGCCGTTGACAGCGCCTGTCCCTGCGCGGGTGCCAGTGCCCCCCTCAGCGGCATGGATGGCCGCCGCCGACCGCTTCCTTGCACAAACGTCAGTCGCCTCCTCCCGCCAGTTGACTCGCTCTGAAGTCCAGAACATTTTGGCCTTCCTTGAAGCTAGGCCAACGTCCAGGAGTACGCCAACAACGGCGCAAGGCGCCGCCGTCGCTTTCGGTCAGTGGCCCGACGACACATAGATCATGGCAGAGGAGCCGCCTCCCACCGCAAGACGCCCCCGCCGTCGCCGCTTAATCTAAATTTGCCATGAAAAACGTTCGGATTGCCATGCTTAAAATTCAAACGTTTATCATTTCCGTTTATTTTAGATCGATTTTCGTATAATTTAAAGTCGGAGTCAGACTGAATGAAATCTATGGTTTGATCGATTGTATGTTCTGCTAGAGCCGTATCAAATTAAATATAAAACGTCATGAAGCCACATGTATTCCTTGTCATCCAACGACCTAGACTGCTTCAATGTCGAGCGCTCAACACGTTTAGCGTGCAGTTAATTTCATGCCAAAAATAGTGCTAATCACATAATAACACGCAAATAATATCCTACTTAATATCCACATGCACTTAATATACTTCCAAATAAACGTGCATTGCACGTACACACTGACTAGTGCTGCTAGCACGTGAAACTGGTGTCGTAACTTGTGAATGCGTCCAGATATGGTCAACGGCAACATCGCCCGCGAGTTCTTCGTGTTTGCCCATGCGTCTAAACGCAGAAGGGGAGGAGTTAGAGAGAGAGCACACATGGAACACACCAGTAAGTGAAGGCGAATAGTACTAAAAATAATATTACATGTTATCAATTAAATAGGCTGTGGTAATATAAAAACATTATGTGAACAAAGGGAGGTACAACAAACATTGTTGTTCTACGTATGTTGCCTATTGACGTGCGGCTTGAAGGCCCTGGTCGCATGTTCGATCCTTGTCCTTTATTTTTTAATTTGTATATGGGTCCAAATTTGTTTCATGACATGTGGGCCCCTCGGTGTGTAGTTTGTAGCAATTTAATTTGTGGGTCGAAATTTGTTCCATTCCAAGTGGACTATCGGTATGTAGTTTTGTAGCTTATTTATAATAATTAAAGAGAACAACAGAGTTTTTTGCAATAATACCATGGTGCGACGTTGAAGGCGACGAAGTACGTGTGAGAGAGCGATAACCGAGCTAGAGGGAAATCAACTTGGGGAGTTGCGGGGGTTGCAACGGTGTTTTGAGTAGTTGTGGGCCGAATGCTACGAAAATATAATCTAAACCAACCGGAATAAATGCCTACACAAATTAATCCAAGGTTGGAGTGCCCCTCGCAATGTAAATAGCTCCGGCTTTGTGAGGGATGGAGAGGTAGCTTCAATGTGTGGAAGATATGTCGTGAGAAAGCAAGCTCAATCGAGAGACATATAGATAGAGAGACAAAGTGAGTGTGGTCCGACATTCATTGAACAAATATATATGCTCTGGAGAGGTATTGTCTAATTGAGCTTTTGGCAAGGGTGAGGGCTGTAAGATAGAGCTTGAGAGATGATCCAGTCATAGACATGTATATATATATATATATTTTGTGCGTGGGAGGAAGCAAGGTCAATCGATCACATAGGGTCGTCGTGCGATCGAAAGAGTGAGACGGGTTGGAGAGAGTGACCTAGATAGACAATGTGCGTGAGAGAGTATACAATGTGAATAAGTCGAATTGGGCTCAAACATGGTGATATATCATTTGTGTCCGAGAAAGAGCGAGGTCAATCGAGACATAC